>NC_138230.1:586679-626679 GCF_964197995.2 Scardinius erythrophthalmus | reverse complement strand
CAGTGAGTGTGTTCTGCAGAGAGTGTGTTCTGCAGAGAGTGTGTTCTACAGTGAGTGTGTTCTACAGAGAGTGTGTTCTACAGAGAGTGTGTTCTGCAGAGATAGTGTTCTACAGTGAGTGTGTTCTACAGTGAGTGTGTTCTACAGAGAGTGTGTTCTGCAGAGAGTGTGTTCTGCAGTGAGTGTGTTCTACAGAGAGTGTGTTCTGCAGAGAGTGTGTTCTACAGAGAGTGTGTTCTACAGAGAGTGTGTTCTGCAGAGAGTGTGTTCTACAGAGAGTGTGTTCTGCAGAGAGTGTGTTCTACAGTGAGTGTGTTCTGCAGAGAGTGTGTTCTACAGAGAGTGTGTTCTGCAGAGAGTGTGTTCTACAGAGAGTGTGTTCTGCAGAGAGTGTGTTCTACAGAGAGTGTGTTCTACAGTGAGTGTGTTCTGCAGTGAGTGTGTTCTACAGTGAGTGTGTTCTGCAGAGAGTGTGTTCTGCAGAGAGTGTGTTCTACAGAGAGTGTGTTCTGCAGAGAGTGTGTTCTGCAGAGAGTGTGTTCTACAGAGAGTGTGTTCTACAGAGAGTGTGTTCTACAATGAGTGTGTTCTACAGAGAGTGTGTTCTGCAGAGAGTGTGTTCTACAGAGAGTGTGTTCTGCAGAGAGTGTGTTCTGCAGAGAGTGTGTTCTACAGTGAGTGTGTTCTACAGTGAGTGTGTTCTGCAGAGAGTGTGTTCTGCAGAGAGTGTGTTCTACAGAGAGTGTGTTCTGCAGAGAGTGTGTTCTACAGAGAGTGTGTTCTACAGTGAGTGTGTTCTACAGTCTGAGTGTGTTCTGCAGAGAGTGTGTTCTGCAGAGAGTGTGTTCTACAGAGAGTGTGTTCTGCAGAGAGTGTGTTCTGCAGAGAGTGTGTTCTACAGAGAGTGTGTTCTACAGAGAGTGTGTTCTGCAGAGAGTGTGTTCTACAGTGAGTGTGTTCTACAGAGAGTGTGTTCTACAGAGAGTGTGTTCTGCAGAGAGTGTGTTCTACAGAGAGTGTGTTCTGCAGAGAGTGTGTTCTACAGAGAGTGTGTTCTACAGAGAGTGTGTTCTACAGAGAGTGTGTTCTGCAGAGAGTGTGTTCTACAGAGAGTGTGTTCTACAGAGAGTGTGTTCTGCAGAGAGTGTGTTCTACAGTGAGTGTGTTCTACAGAGAGTGTGTTCTACAGAGAGTGTGTTCTGCAGAGAGTGTGTTCTACAGAGAGTGTGTTCTGCAGAGAGTGTGTTCTACAGAGAGTGTGTTCTGCAGAGAGTGTGTTCTACAGAGAGTGTGTTCTGCAGAGAGTGTGTTCTACAGAGAGTGTGTTCTACAGAGAGTGTGTTCTGCAGAGAGTGTGTTCTGCAGAGAGTGTGTTCTACAGAGAGTGTGTTCTACAGAGAGTGTGTTCTACAGAGAGTGTGTTCTGCAGAGAGTGTGTTCTACAGTGAGTGTGTTCTACAGAGAGTGTGTTCTACAGAGAGTGTGTTCTACAGTGAGTGTGTTCTGCAGAGAGTGTGTTCTGCAGAGAGTGTGTTCTGCAGAGAGTGTGTTCTACAGTGAGTGTGTTCTGCAGAGAGTGTGTTCTACAGTGAGTGTGTTCTACAGTGAGTGTGTTCTGCAGAGAGTGTGTTCTGCAGAGAGTGTGTTCTACAGTGAGTGTGTTCTGCAGAGAGTGTGTTCTACAGTGAGTGTGTTCTGCAGAGAGTGTGTTCTGCAGTGAGTGTGTTCTGCAGAGAGTGTGTTCTGCAGAGAGTGTGTTCTACAGAGAGTGTGTTCTACAGAGAGTGTGTTCTACAGAGAGTGTGTTCTGCAGAGAGTGTGTTCTGCAGAGAGTGTGTTCTACAGAGAGTGTGTTCTGCAGAGAGTGTGTTCTACAGTGAGTGTGTTCTACAGAGAGTGTGTTCTACAGAGAGTGTGTTCTGCAGAGAGTGTGTTCTACAGAGAGTGTGTTCTGCAGAGAGTGTGTTCTACAGAGAGTGTGTTCTGCAGAGAGTGTGTTCTACAGAGAGTGTGTTCTGCAGAGAGTGTGTTCTACAGAGAGTGTGTTCTACAGAGAGTGTGTTCTGCAGAGAGTGTGTTCTGCAGAGAGTGTGTTCTACAGAGAGTGTGTTCTACAGAGAGTGTGTTCTACAGAGAGTGTGTTCTGCAGAGAGTGTGTTCTACAGTGAGTGTGTTCTACAGAGAGTGTGTTCTACAGAGAGTGTGTTCTACAGTGAGTGTGTTCTGCAGAGAGTGTGTTCTGCAGAGAGTGTGTTCTGCAGAGAGTGTGTTCTACAGAGAGTGTGTTCTGCAGAGAGTGTGTTCTGCAGAGAGTGTGTTCTGCAGAGAGTGTGTTCTGCAGAGAGTGTGTTCTACAGAGAGTGTGTTCTGCAGAGAGTGTGTTCTACAGTGAGTGTGTTCTACAGAGAGTGTGTTCTACAGTGAGTGTGTTCTACAGAGAGTGTGTTCTACAGAGAGTGTGTTCTACAGTGAGTGTGTTCTGCAGAGAGTGTGTTCTGCAGAGAGTGTGTTCTGCAGAGAGTGTGTTCTACAGTGAGTGTGTTCTGCAGAGAGTGTGTTCTACAGTGAGTGTGTTCTACAGTGAGTGTGTTCTACAGTGAGTGTGTTCTGCAGAGAGTGTGTTCTGCAGAGAGTGTGTTCTACAGTGAGTGTGTTCTACAGTGAGTGTGTTCTGCAGAGAGTGTGTTCTGCAGTGAGTGTGTTCTGCAGAGAGTGTGTTCTGCAGAGAGTGTGTTCTACAGTGAGTGTGTTCTACAGAGAGTGTGTTCTACAGTGAGTGTGTTCTACAGAGAGTGTGTTCTACAGAGAGTGTGTTCCCTTTCGAAAGCTACAATCGATGCTGCGCTGCTCAGCGCATTGGGAACGTCTTTAGTCGTGACCAGCTGTGAATATTGTGTGTAACACGTCGATAGAATTGACCCGGAGGCAATATAGCCTCGGTCGGTGACGTCATCGGCGCGCCCCCGCGACACGAGGCTATAAGTAGATGAGCCACAGGTGCATCGTCAGGTCTTTTGTCTTCAGACCATTACTGTGCATGTGTGAACGTCAAAACTCTCTCTCTACCTTTTATCTGCTACAGATCTTTGCTAGGAGTTAGTTTATTCAGGCAGTGTGCAGAAAATTTCTCATTTCTCAAGCCTTTTTCTCTCTCGTACATCAAAGAGTTTAAAGAGTTTAAAAAGTAAAAAAAAGAGGAGAAATGAGCCAACAAAACGATAAGTGTTGTGTTCCTCCATGCTCCCGTCCCATGTCAGAACTGGATACACACACTTACTGCTTTGTTTGTTTGGGAAAGAACTGCCCTTGCAATTGAGCATGGTGATTGCGAGCACAGTGGAATGTTCACAGTTAAAGTGCTTCGCGTTCGCTTTGCTTATTTCATTGGGGTAGCGCCCATAATGATTGTGGGGCTCGCGTGCGATCTGGCTGAGAAGCGAGAGACGGTGCGTCCTTATCGCTCGCTTTCTCTCCAGATCGCGATGTCCTTTTGCCTGACTACCGAAGCGTGCCTCGGCGCTTCTTCGGCTCGGGCAGAGGACATTGAATCTCGTGGGTTTGTCGCCTCCGAGCGTTTCTCCCGTGATGATAAAGGAGATCGCTCGTGGCGATCGCTCGTGCAGTGGCCGGATTATTCTGATCACAACAAAAAGAGTCCCATAAAACACAGTCTATAAATAAATAAAGATTGTAAATATTTATGTCTTGTGTCCTCGGGGAGAGACGCTCGCGGGCTATCTCTCTCCATCACATTATTAGATGCATTTTCAGCGGTCAGGCTGGTAGTGCGTTGTACACCATGGCCGTGTTAAAGGCATACCAGGTTGATCTTATGAAAGATTTAAACACAGCTTATCATCCAGACCGTGTTTTGCTTGTCTGATTGGGATGTGTTTATTGCTGAGAAACTGTTTTATATATATATATAATATTTTATATAATATAATTATATATATATATATGTATGTATTATATATAATATAATATTGTCTGACTGTTCTTTGGCCACATTTAATTCTGAGGAATTAAAGCTGCCTCCGAACATAGCTCTTGTTATGATAAAACATTTGAGAGGTTCTCGAGGTGGTGACTTGTGTGATGGTCGGATTACAGCTAGACTGCCCTCCTTGAGGATCTCCATGACGTTAACTCGTTCATGGGAAAACCTTATTCTTTGTGCATCTTTGTGCCCTTGACGTATTAAGACTATCATGGGTGCGGGGTTGTGTGGTTTTACGATGATGGGCCAGTCTGAAGAGACATTTTCTTCTCTTCTTTTTGCTTATCGTCATTTTAGGAGGGTTTAAAGCAGAGTGTAACGAGTTGCGCTCTCCCTCGAAAAAAACTGGGGACCTGCTCGTTGCACTCAGCAGCTGCATAATAGACCTAAGACAAAATCCTGAGGGTTGTTTTGTCCCAGGTCTGTGGGGGTGTGCCCCAACGGGACGAGACATTTAAATCAAACAAGCTCCTACCTGACACCCTCACAAAACCACTGTACTTCCTCGCCACCTCTGGTGATTCGGGGAGCAGCGGTTTCCAGCGAAATGTTAGATGTTCTGTTGCTTTTCTGCTGTCATCCAGGACACAGAACATCTAACATCCCCTCAAAAGGAAGTGTTAAGTTGATACCACTCTCAGAGAGTCTGGCAGCGTGGAAACTTCTGCCAGGTTTTTCTACTTGGGTATTAAGTACAGTACAAATAGGATAGAATCCAATTTATTAATCGTCCTCCGCGTTTCAACGGCGTGGTATTCACTTCCGTGAGACCGGAACTGGCGCATGTACTGTCACAAGAGCTACAATCTCTGCTGAACAAAAAGGCCATAGAACATGTTCCTCTTTCAGAGAGAGAGTCAGGCTATTACAGCAGATACTTCCTGGTCCCCAAGAAGGATGGGGGGTTGCGTCCAATCTTCGATCTTCGAGGCTTAAACCGTACAGTTAAAGCACTCAAGTTCAAGATGTTAACTGTAAAGACGATCGTGTCGTAAATTCAACATCACGTTTGGATCGTCATGTTCGATCTGTGGGACGTATATTTTCATATAGAATATTGCCACAACACAGGAGGTACCCAAGTTTGCTTCTGGGGGCAAGGCTAACCAATATTGGGTCCTTCCATTCGACCTAGCCATGTTATCTCTAGGGGGCTTAGGTCAACGCCAAGGGCGTACTCTCTCCCACCCTGAGGGTAACATGTTTGGGGTTAAATGGGACTCTGTCACAATCGGGCATAATTGTCTCCCGCTCGTGTCAGGACCAATTTTAACACCCTAAGCAACATCTAGCTAGGTCAGGACATTACATAGGTCTCATGGCAGCTGCGTCCACAATGATTCCTCTGGGCCTTTTGCGCATGAGACCATGTCAGTTGTGGCTCAAAACGGGGGATTTCAATCCCCAAGGGCAAATAAAGGCAAGAACACTCGCTGAGTGCTTCGTGTCCTTTCTAAAAATCCATGTTTATGGTGAGTCACGCGCTAAACGCTTCGTGCACTTTCTAAAATCCATGTTTATGGTAAGGGTTACGCGCTGCGGCTTCGTTCCCTTTCTATGTGGTTCAGACCCCGGTTCCTTGCTTTGGGTCCCACTTTAGGTGTGTCTTGCTGTCGCAGAATGCTAACGGCAGACGCCTCCCTGATGGGCTGGGGAGCGGTCTTAAGTGGTCGTCCAGCTCAAGGGGAATGAGGGGCATCAACTGCTTCAAGCTGATGACTGTATTTTTGGCCCTGAAATACTCTCTCCCTCAGTTGAGAGACTGTCATGTCCTAGTGCGGCACAGCGGCAGTCTCTCACATAGTCACCAGGGAAGTTTGTGCTCACGCAATCTGAACAGAATAGCGGGGCACATCTTTCTCTGGGCCCAGGAAAAGTTCCTGTCACTCAGGGCAGTGTACATCTCAGGGCACCTGAATGTGGGAGCGGATTTACTGTCCAGACAGAAACTACTGAGAGGGGAATGGAAACTCCACCCAGAAGTAGTCAAACAGATTTGGATATGAAGCGGAGGTGGACCTCTTCGCCTCTTATCAGAAAGCGCAATGTTCCCTCTACTTATCTCTGAGTCACCCAGCCCCTGGGTCTGGATGCGATGGCGCACACATGGCCTAGAATGTGCATGTATGCGTTCTCCTCCAGTTTCTCTGCTCCCAGGAGTCCTAGCCAGAGTTTGGTTCTCTGAGATAATATCTCTCCTCAACGGCTCGCCTTGGACGATCCCAGAGAGGAGGGACCTTCCGTCTCAGACGGAGGGCACGATATTCCATCCCAGGCCCGACCTGTGGAATCTTCACGTTTGGCCCCTGATGGGAACCAACTGAGGGTCACTGGGCTTTCGCCTGCCGTTATTGAGACCATTCTAAGTGCTAGGGCTTCCTCCACTAGACAAAGTTATGCCAATAAATGGGGTGTTTTTGAAAGATGGTGTGTTGTACACAGTGTAGATCCAGTCAACTGCCAGGTTGCTTCAGTTCTGGACTTCATGCAAGAGAAATTATCAACGGGCTCATGCCCTGCTACTCTTAAGGTTTATGTGGCCGCTCTTTCGGCTTGCCACGCCTTGGTAGACGGGGCACCGCTCGGGGCACACTCTGCTCTCTCGCTTCCTTCGTGGGGCCAGGCGACTGAGGCCTCCAGTAAAAACCAAGATCCCTTCATGGGACTTAGCTACAGTTCTCGAGGGTCTGGTTGACACCCCCTTTGAACCTATAGAATCAGCGTCTGATAAACTTCTGACTTTAAAAATGGTTTTTCTAATGGCAATAACTTCCTTGAAGAGAATTGGGGATATGCAGGCTCTGTCTTTCTCTCCATCCTGCTTAGACTTTGCCCCAGGAATGGTGAAAGTGATTTTGCATCCTCATCCTGATTACCTGCCTAAGGTTCCATTTTCGGCTGTACATCCGGTCATTCTAGAAGCCTTCTGCCCTCCACCGTTCACAACGCCGGAGCAGGAGAAATCTCACAGACTGTGTCCAGTTCGTGCTCTTCAGGCTTACGTCCACCGCACTAGCCAGTGGCGTAAGTCAGAGCAACTCTTCGTCTGTTATGGTGGTAGTAACAAAGGATCAGCTGCCACCAAGCAGACCATGTCTCATTGGGTTAGGGATGCTATTGCTCTTGCTTATGGGGCGCGCGGTCAAGCTTCGCCTAAAGGTCTTAGGGCTCACTCCACCAGGGGGGTCGCATCTTCTAGTGCTTTGGCAAGAGGTGCCCCCCAACAACAGGTTTGTGATGCGGCAGGTTGGTCCTCTCCGCACACATTCATAAGATTTTATAGTTTGGATGTTCATGCCACTCCGGGCTCTCATGTCCTTGAGTCGACATCACAAGCTAATGTCTAGGCCTTCTTGCGTTCTTGTGAAACACACCTGCACAACCGTGGGGGTCCAGACATGTTCAAGCACGGCGGCGTGGGTATTCTCGTTCCCAATGCGCTGAGCAGCGCAGCATCGATTGTAGCTTTCGAAAGGGAACGATCTCGGTTACTTGACTGTAACCTTGTTCCCTGAGAAAGCGGAACGAGATGCTGCGCTACTTTGCCGTGCTGAAGATGTCCCAGGACTGCTCTTCAGACAAAATATCCTGACGATGCACCTGTGGCTCATCTATTTATAGCCTCGTGTTGCGGGTGCGCGCCGATGACGTCATCGACCGAGGCTATATTACCTCCGGGTCAATTCTATCGACGTGTTACACACAATATTCACAGCTGGTCACGACTAAAGACGTTCCCAATGCGCTGAGCAGCGCAGCATCTCGTTCCGCTTTCTCAGGGAACAAGGTTACAGTCAAGTAACCGAGATCGTTCTGCAGAGAGTGTGTTCTACAGTGAGTGTGTTCTACAGAGAGTGTGTTCTACAGTGAGTGTGTTCTACAGTGAGTGTGTTCTACAGTGAGTGTGTTCTACAGAGAGTGTGTTCTGCAGAGAGTGTGTTCTGCAGAGAGTGTGTTCTACAGTGAGTGTGTTCTGCAGAGAGTGTGTTCTACAGAGAGTGTGTTCTGCAGAGAGTGTGTTCTACAGTGAGTGTGTTCTGCAGAGAGTGTGTTCTACAGTGAGTGTGTTCTACAGTGAGTGTGTTCTGCAGAGAGTGTGTTCTACAGTGAGTGTGTTCTACACAGAGTGTGTTCTGCAGAGAGTGTGTTCTGCAGAGAGTGTGTTCTACAGTGAGTGTGTTCTACAGAGAGTGTGTTCTACAGAGAGTGTGTTCTGCAGAGAGTGTGTTCACAGAGACAGAGAACACAGAGAGTGTGTTCTACAGAGAGTGTGTTCTGCAGTGTTCTGCAGAGAGTGTTCACAGAGAACACAGAGAGTGTGTTCTACAGAGAGTGTGTTCTGCAGAGAGTGTGTTCTACAGAGAGTGTGTTCTGCAGAGAGTGTGTTCTGCAGAGAGTGTGTTCTGCAGAGAGTGTGTTCTGCAGAGAGTGTGTTCTACAGAGAGTGTGTTCTGCAGAGAGTGTGTTCTACAGAGAGTGTGTTCTGCAGAGAGTGTGTTCTACAGAGAGTGTGTTCTGCAGAGAGTGTGTTCTACAGAGAGTGTGTTCTGCAGAGAGTGTGTTCTACAGAGTGTGTGTTCTACAGAGAGTGTGTTCTACAGTGAGTGTGTTCTACAGAGAGTGTGTTCTACAGAGAGTGTGTTCTGCAGAGAGTGTGTTCTACAGTGAGTGTGTTCTACAGAGAGTGTGTTCTACAGAGAGTGTGTTCTACAGTGAGTGTGTTCTGCAGAGAGTGTGTTCTGCAGAGAGTGTGTTCTGCAGAGAGTGTGTTCTACAGAGAGTGTGTTCTGCAGAGAGTGTGTTCTACAGTGAGTGTGTTCTACAGAGAGTGTGTTCTACAGTGAGTGTGTTCTGCAGAGAGTGTGTTCTACAGTGAGTGTGTTCTACAGAGAGTGTGTTCTACAGTGAGTGTGTTCTGCAGAGAGTGTGTTCTGCAGAGAGTGTGTTCTACAGTGAGTGTGTTCTACAGAGAGTGTGTTCTACAGTGAGTGTGTTCTGCAGAGAGTGTGTTCTACAGAGAGTGTGTTCTACAGAGAGTGTGTTCTGCAGAGAGTGTGTTCTGCAGAGAGTGTGTTCTACAGAGTGTGTTCTGCAGAGAGTGTGTTCTACAGAGAGTGTGTTCTGCAGAGTGTGTTCTACAGAGAGTGTGTTCTACAGTGAGTGTGTTCTGCAGAGAGTGTGTTCTACAGAGAGTGTGTTCTGCAGAGAGTGTGTTCTTCAGAGAGTGTGTTCTACAGAGAGTGTGTTCTGCAGAGAGTGTGTTCTACAGAGAGTGTGTTCTGCAGAGAGTGTGTTCTACAGAGAGTGTGTTCTGCAGAGAGTGTGTTCTACAGAGAGTGTGTTCTGCAGAGAGTGTGTTCTACAGAGAGTGTGTTCTGCAGAGAGTGTGTTCTACAGAGAGTGTGTTCTGCAGAGAGTGTGTTCTACAGAGAGTGTGTTCTGCAGAGAGTGTGTTCTGCAGAGAGTGTGTTCTACAGAGAGTGTGTTCTGCAGAGAGTGTGTTCTACAGAGAGTGTGTTCTGCAGAGAGTGTGTTCTACAGAGAGTGTGTTCTACAGAGAGTGTGTTCTGCAGAGAGTGTGTTCTGCAGAGAGTGTGTTCTACAGAGAGTGTGTTCTACAGAGAGTGTGTTCTACAGAGAGTGTGTTCTGCAGAGAGTGTGTTCTACAGTGAGTGTGTTCTACAGAGAGTGTGTTCTACAGAGAGTGTGTTCTGCAGAGAGTGTGTTCTGCAGAGAGTGTGTTCTACAGTGAGTGTGTTCTACAGAGAGTGTGTTCTACAGTGAGTGTGTTCTGCAGAGAGTGTGTTCTGCAGAGAGTGTGTTCTACAGTGAGTGTGTTCTACAGAGAGTGTGTTCTACAGTGAGTGTGTTCTGCAGAGAGTGTGTTCTGCAGAGAGTGTGTTCTACAGTGAGTGTGTTCTACAGAGAGTGTGTTCTACAGTGAGTGTGTTCTGCAGAGAGTGTGTTCTACAGAGAGTGTGTTCTGCAGAGAGTGTGTTCTACAGTGAGTGTGTTCTACAGAGAGTGTGTTCTACAGAGAGTGTGTTCTGCAGAGAGTGTGTTCTACAGTGAGTGTGTTCTACAGTGAGTGTGTTCTACAGTGAGTGTGTTCTACAGAGAGTGTGTTCTGCAGAGAGTGTGTTCTGCAGAGAGTGTGTTCTACAGTGAGTGTGTTCTACAGAGAGTGTGTTCTACAGAGAGTGTGTTCTGCAGAGAGTGTGTTCTACAGTGAGTGTGTTCTGCAGAGAGTGTGTTCTACAGTGAGTGTGTTCTACAGTGAGTGTGTTCTGCAGAGAGTGTGTTCTACAGTGAGTGTGTTCTACACAGAGTGTGTTCTGCAGAGAGTGTGTTCTACAGTGAGTGTGTTCTACAGAGAGTGTGTTCTACAGAGAGTGTGTTCTGCAGAGAGTGTGTTCTGCAGAGAGTGTGTTCTGCAAAGAGTGTGTTCTACAGAGAGTGTGTTCTGCAGAGAGTGTGTTCTACAGAGAGTGTGTTCTGCAGAGAGTGTGTTCTACAGAGAGTGTGTTCTACAGAGAGTGTGTTCTGCAGAGAGTGTGTTCTGCAGAGAGTGTGTTCTACAGAGTGTGTTCTGCAGAGAGTGTGTTCTACAGAGAGTGTGTTCTGCAGAGTGTGTTCTACAGAGAGTGTGTTCTACAGTGAGTGTGTTCTGCAGAGAGTGTGTTCTACAGAGAGTGTGTTCTGCAGAGAGTGTGTTCTTCAGAGAGTGTGTTCTACAGAGAGTGTGTTCTGCAGAGAGTGTGTTCTACAGAGAGTGTGTTCTGCAGAGAGTGTGTTCTACAGAGAGTGTGTTCTGCAGAGAGTGTGTTCTACAGAGAGTGTGTTCTACAGAGAGTGTGTTCTGCAGAGAGTGTGTTCTACAGAGAGTGTGTTCTGCAGAGAGTGTGTTCTACAGAGAGTGTGTTCTGCAGAGAGTGTGTTCTGCAGAGAGTGTGTTCTGCAGAGAGTGTGTTCTACAGAGAGTGTGTTCTGCAGAGAGTGTGTTCTGCAGAGAGTGTGTTCTGCAGAGAGTGTGTTCTACAGAGAGTGTGTTCTACAGAGAGTGTGTTCTACAGAGAGTGTGTTCTGCAGAGAGTGTGTTCCACAGTGAGTGTGTTCTGCAGAGAGTGTGTTCTACAGAGAGTGTGTTCCGCAGAGAGTGTGTTCTACAGAGTGTGTTCCGCAGAGAGTGTGTTCTACAGAGAGTGTGTTCTGCAGAAAGTGTTTTCTACAGTGAGTGTGTTCTGCAGAGAGTGTGTTCAACAGAGAGTGTGTTCTACAGAGAGTGTGAT
This sequence comes from Scardinius erythrophthalmus, assembly GCF_964197995.2. Lineage (NCBI taxonomy): Eukaryota > Metazoa > Chordata > Actinopteri > Cypriniformes > Leuciscidae > Scardinius > Scardinius erythrophthalmus. Next base: position 615,390 of record NC_138230.1, on the reverse strand, counting down.
CTGCAGAGAGTGTGTTCTGCAGAGAGTGTGTTCTACAGTGTGTTCTGCAGAGAGTGTGTTCTACAGAGAGTGTGTTCTACAGAGAGTGTGTTCTACAGAGTGTGTTCTGCAGAGAGTGTGTTCTACAGAGAGTGTGTTCTACAGTGAGTGTGTTCTGCAGAGAGTGTGTTCTACAGAGAGTGTGTTCTGCAGAGAGTGTGTTCTACAGAGAGTGTGTTCTGCAGAGAGTGTGTTCTACAGAGAGTGTGTTCTACAGAGAGTGTGTTCTACAGAGAGTGTGTTCTGCAGAGAGTGTGTTCTACAGTGAGTGTGTTCTACAGTGAGTGTTCTACAGTGAGTGTGTTCTACAGTGAGTGTGTTCTACAGTGAGTGTGTTCTACAGAGAGTGTTCTACTGTGAGTGTGTTCTGCAGAGAGTGTTCTACAGTGAGTGTGTTCTGCAGAGAGTGTGTTCTACAGAGAGTGTGTTCTACAGTGAGTGTGTTCTACAGAGAGTGTTCTACAGTGAGTGTGTTCTGCAGAGAGTGTGTTCTACAGAGAGTGTGTTCTACAGAGAGTGTGTTCTGCAGAGAGTGTGTTCTGCAGAGAGTGTGTTCTACAGTGAGTGTGTTCTACAGAGAGTGTTCTACAGTGAGTGTGTTCTGCAGAGAGTGTGTTCTACAGAGAGTGTGTTCTACAGAGAGTGTGTTCTACAGAGAGTGTTCTACAGTGAGTGTGTTCTACAGTGAGTGTGTTCTGCAGAGAGTGTGTTCTGCAGAGAGTGTGTTCTACAGAGAGTGTGTACTACAGAGTGTGTTCTGCAGAGAGTGTGTTCTACAGTGAGTGTGTTCTGCAGAGAGTGTGTTCTGCAGAGAGTGTGTTCTACAGAGAGTGTGTTCTGCAGAGAGTGTGTTCTACAGAGAGTGTGTTCTACAGAGAGTGTGTTCTGCAGAGAGTGTGTTCTACAGAGAGTGTGTTCTACAGAGAGTGTGTTCTGCAGAGAGTGTGTTCTACAGTGAGTGTGTTCTACAGTGAGTGTTCTACAGTGAGTGTGTTCTACAGTGAGTGTGTTCTACAGAGAGTGTTCTACAGTGAGTGTGTTCTAGAGAGAGTGTGTTCTACAGTGAGTGTGTTCTGCAGAGAGTGTGTTCTACAGTGAGTGTGTTCTGCAGAGAGTGTGTTCTGCAGAGAGTGTGTTCTACAGTGAGTGTGTTCTACAGTGAGTGTGTTCTGCAGAGAGTGTGTTCTGCAGAGAGTGTGTTCTACAGAGAGTGTGTACTACAGAGTGTGTTCTGCAGAGAGTGTGTTCTACAGTGAGTGTGTTCTACAGAGAGTGTGTTCTGCAGAGTGTGTTCTGCAGTTAGTGTGTTCTACAGTGAGTGTGTTCTACAGTGAGTGTGTTCTGCAGAGAGTGTGTTCTACAGAGAGTGTGTTCTACAGTGAGTGTGTTCTGCAGAGAGTGTGTTCTGCAGAGAGTGTGTTCTACAGAGAGTGTGTACTACAGAGTGTGTTCTGCAGAGAGTGTGTTCTACAGTGAGTGTGTTCTACAGAGAGTGTGTTCTGCAGAGTGTGTTCTGCAGAGAGTGTGTTCTACAGAGAGTGTGTTCTGCAGAGAGTGTGTTCTACAGTGAGTGTGTTCTGCAGAGAGTGTGTTCTACAGAGAGTGTGTTCTGCAGAGAGTGTGTTCTACAGAGAGTGTGTTCTACAGAGAGTGTGTTCTGCAGAGAGTGTGTTCTACAGAGAGTGTGTTCTGCAGAGAGTGTGTTCTACAGTGAGTGTGTTCTGCAGAGAGTGTGTTCTACAGAGAGTGTGTTCTGCAGAGAGTGTGTTCTACAGAGAGTGTGTACTACAGAGTGTGTTCTGCAGAGAGTGTGTTCTACAGTGAGTGTGTTCTACAGAGAGTGTGTTCTGCAGAGTGTGTTCTGCAGAGAGTGTGTTCTACAGAGAGTGTGTTCTGCAGAGATTGTGTTCTACAGAGAGTGTGTTCTGCAGAGAGTGTGTTCTGCAGAGAGTGTGTTCTGCAGAGTGTGTTCTGCAGAGAGTGTGTTCTACAGAGAGTGTGTTCTGCAGAGGGTGTGTTCTACAGTGAGTGTGTTCTGCAGAGAGTGTGTTCTGCAGAGAGTGTGTTCTACAGAGAGTGTGTTCTACAGAGAGTGTGTTCTGCAGAGAGTGTGTTCTACAGAGAGTGTGTTCTACAGAGAGTGTGTTCTACAGAGAGTGTGTTCTGCAGAGAGTGTGTTCTACAGAGAGTGTGTTCTGCAGAGTGTGTTCTGCAGAGAGTGTGTTCTACAGAGAGTGTGTTCTGCAGAGAGTGTGTTCTACAGTGAGTGTGTTCTGCAGAGAGTGTGTTCTACAGAGAGTGTGTTCTGCAGAGAGTGTGTTCTACAGAGAGTGTGTTCTACAGAAAGTGTGTTCTGCAGAGAGTGTGTTCTACAGTGAGTGTGTTCTACAGTGAGTGTTCTACAGTGACTGTGTTCTACAGAGAGTGTGTTCTGCAGAGAGTGTGTTCTGCAGAGAGTGTGTTCTACAGAGAGTGTGTTCTACAGTGAGTGTGTTCTACAGAGAGTGTGTTCTGCAGAGAGTGTGTTCTACAGAGAGTGTGTTCTGCAGAGAGTGTTCTACAGTGAGTGTGTTCTGCAGAGAGTGTGTTCTACAGAGAGTGTGTTCTACAGTGAGTGTGTTCTACAGAGAGTGTGTTCTGCAGAGAGTGTGTTCTACAGAGAGTGTGTTCTGCAGAGAGTGTTCTACAGTGAGTGTGTTCTGCAGAGAGTGTGTTCTACAGAGAGTGTGTTCTACAGAGAGTGTGTTCTACAGAGAGTGTTCTACAGTGAGTTTGTTCTACAGTGAGTGTGTTCTGCAGAGAGTGTGTTCTGCAGAGAGTGTGTTCTACAGAGAGTGTGTACTACAGCGTGTGTTCTGCAGAGAGTGTGTTCTGCAGAGAGTGTGTTCTGCAGAGAGTGTGTTCTACAGAGAGTGTGTTCTGCAGAGAGTGTGTTCTACAGAGAGTGTGTTCTGCAGAGAGTGTGTTCTGCAGAGAGTGTGTTCTACAGAGAGTGTGTTCTGCAGAGAGTGTGTTCTACAGAGAGTGTGTTCTACAGAGAGTGTGTTCTGCAGAGAGTGTGTTCTACAGAGAGTGTGTTCTACAGAGAGTGTGTTCTGCAGAGAGTGTGTTCTACAGAGAGTGTGTTCTACAGAGAGTGTGTTCTACAGAGAGTGTGTTCTGCAGAGAGTGTGTTCTACAGTGAGTGTGTTCTACAGTGAGTGTTCTACAGTGAGTGTGTTCTACAGTGAGTGTGTTCTACAGAGAGTGTTCTACAGTGAGTGTGTTCTGCAGAGAGTGTGTTCTACAGTGAGTGTGTTCTGCAGAGAGTGTGTTCTACAGTGAGTGTGTTCTGCAGAGAGTGTGTTCTGCAGAGAGTGTGTTCTACAGTGAGTGTGTTCTACAGTGAGTGTGTTCTGCAGAGAGTGTGTTCTGCAGAGAGTGTGTTCTGCAGAGAGTGTGTTCTGCAGAGAGTGTGTTCTACAGTGAGTGTGTTCTGCAGAGAGTGTGTTCTGCAGAGAGTGTGTTCTACAGAGAGTGTGTACTACAGAGTGTGTTCTGCAGAGAGTGTGTTCTACAGGGAGTGTGTTCTACAGAGAGTGTGTTCTGCAGAGTGTGTTCTGCAGAGAGTGTGTTCTACAGAGAGTGTGTTCTGCAGAGAGTGTGTTCTACAGTGAGTGTGTTCTGCAGAGAGTGTGTTCTACAGAGAGTGTGTTCTGCAGAGAGTGTGTTCTACAGAGAATGTGTTCTGCAGAGAGTGTGTTCTACAGAGAGTGTGTTCTGCAGAGAGTGTGTTCTACAGAGAGTGTGTTCTACAGTGAGTGTGTTCTACAGAGAGTGTGTTCTGCAGAGAGTGTGTTCTACAGAGAGTGTGTTCTGCAGAGAGTGTGTTCTACAGAGAGTGTGTTCTGCAGAGAGTTTGTTCTACAGAGAGTGTGTTCTACAGTGAGTGTGTTCTACAGAGAGTGTGTTCTGCAGAGAGTGTGTTCTGCAGAGAGTGTGTTCTACAGAGAGTGTGTTCTACAGAGAGTGTGTTCTGCAGAGAGTGTGTTCTACAGTGAGTGTGTTCTACAGTGAGTGTTCTACAGTGAGTGTGTTCTACAGTGAGTGTGTTCTACAGAGAGTGTTCTACAGTGAGTGTGTTCTACAGTGAGTGTGTTCTGCAGAGAGTGTGTTCTGCAGAGAGTGTGTTCTACAGAGAGTGTGTACTACAGAGTGTGTTCTGCAGAGAGTGTGTTCTACAGTGAGTGTGTTCTACAGAGAGTGTGTTCTGCAGAGTGTGTTCTGCAGAGAGTGTGTTCTACAGAGAGTGTGTTCTGCAGAGAGTGTGTTCTACAGTGAGTGTGTTCTGCAGAGAGTGTGTTCTACAGAGAGTGTGTTCTGCAGAGAGTGTGTTCTACAGAGAATGTGTTCTGCAGAGAGTGTGTTCTACAGAGAGTGTGTTCTACAGAGAGTGTGTTCTACAGTGAGTGTGTTCTACAGAGAGTGTGTTCTGCAGAGAGTGTTTTCTGCAGAGAGTGTGTTCTACAGAGAGTGTGTTCTACAGTGAGTGTGTTCTACAGAGAGTGTGTTCTGCAGAGAGTGTGTTCTACAGAGAGTGTGTTCTGCAGAGAGTGTGTTCTACAGAGAGTGTGTTCTACAGTGAGTGTGTTCTACAGAGAGTGTGTTCTGCAGAGAGTGTGTTCTGCAGAGAGTGTGTTCTACAGAGAGTGTGTTCTACAGTGAGTGTGTTCTACAGAGAGTGTCTTCTGCAGAGAGTGTGTTCTGCAGAGAGTGTGTTCTACAGAGAGTGTGTTCTACAGAGAGTGTGTTCTGCAGAGAGTGTGTTCTACAGAGAGTGTGTTCTACAGTGAGTGTGTTCTACAGAGAGTGTGTTCTGCAGAGAGTGTGTTCTACAGTGAGTGTGTTCTACAGAGAGTGTGTTCTGCAGAGAGTGTGTTCTACAGTGAGTGTGTTCTACAGTGAGTGTGTTATACAGAGAGTGTGTTCTACAGTGAGTGTGTTCTGCAGAGAGTGTGTTCTACAGAGAGTGTGTTCTGCAGAGAGTGTGTTCTACAGAGAGTGTGTTCTGCAGAGAGTGTGTTCTACAGAGAGTGTGTTCTACAGAGAGTGTGTTCTACAGAGAGTGTGTTCTGCAGAGAGTGTGTTCTACAGTGAGTGTGTTCTACAGTGAGTGTTCTACAGTGAGTGTGTTCTACAGTGAGTGTGTTCTACAGTGAGTGTGTTCTACAGAGAGTGTTCTACAGTGAGTGTTCTGCAGAGAGTGTTCTACAGTGAGTGTGTTCTGCAGAGAGTGTGTTCTACAGAGAGTGTGTTCTACAGTGAGTGTGTTCTACAGAGAGTGTTCTACAGTGAGTGTGTTCTGCAGAGAGTGTGTTCTACAGAGAGTGTGTTCTACAGAGAGTGTGTTCTGCAGAGAGTGTGTTCTGCAGAGAGTGTGTTCTACAGTGAGTGTGTTCTACAGAGAGTGTTCTACAGTGAGTGTGTTCTGCAGAGAGTGTGTTCTACAGAGAGTGTGTTCTACAGAGAGTGTGTTCTACAGAGAGTGTTCTACAGTGAGTGTGTTCTACAGTGAGTGTGTTCTGCAGAGAGTGTGTTCTGCAGAGAGTGTGTTCTACAGAGAGTGTGTACTACAGAGTGTGTTCTGCAGAGAGTGTGTTCTGCAGAGAGTGTGTTCTGCAGAGAGTGTGTTCTACAGAGAGTGTGTTCTGCAGAGAGTGTGTTCTACAGAGAGTGTGTTCTACAGAGAGTGTGTTCTACAGACAGTGTGTTCTACAGAGAGTGTGTTCTATAGAGAGTGTGTTCTGCAGAGAGTGTGTTCTACAGTGAGTGTGTTCTACAGTGAGTGTTCTACAGTGAGTGTGTTCTACAGTGAGTGTGTTCTACAGAGAGTGTTCTACAGTGAGTGTGTTCTAGAGAGAGTGTGTTCTACAGTGAGTGTGTTCTGCAGAGAGTGTGTTCTACAGTGAGTGTGTTCTGCAGAGAGTGTGTTCTGCAGAGAGTGTGTTCTACAGTGAGTGTGTTCTACAGTGAGTGTGTTCTGCAGAGAGTGTGTTCTGCAGAGAGTGTGTTCTACAGAGAGTGTGTACTACAGAGTGTGTTCTGCAGAGAGTGTGTTCTACAGTGAGTGTGTTCTACAGAGAGTGTGTTCTGCAGAGTGTGTTCTGCAGTTAGTGTGTTCTACAGTGAGTGTGTTCTACAGTGAGTGTGTTCTGCAGAGAGTGTGTTCTACAGAGAGTGTGTTCTACAGTGAGTGTGTTCTGCAGAGAGTGTGTTCTGCAGAGAGTGTGTTCTACAGAGAGTGTGTACTACAGAGTGTGTTCTGCAGAGAGTGTGTTCTACAGTGAGTGTGTTCTACAGAGAGTGTGTTCTGCAGAGTGTGTTCTGCAGGGAGTGTGTTCTACAGAGAGTGTGTTCTGCAGAGAGTGTGTTCTACAGTGAGTGTGTTCTGCAGAGAGTGTGTTCTACAGAGAGTGTGTTCTGCAGAGAGTGTGTTCTACAGAGAGTGTGTTCTACAGAGAGTGTGTTCTGCAGAGAGTGTGTTCTACAGAGAGTGTGTTCTGCAGAGAGTGTGTTCTACAGTGAGTGTGTTCTGCAGAGAGTGTGTTCTACAGAGAGTGTGTTCTGCAGAGAGTGTGTTCTACAGAGAGTGTGTACTACAGAGTGTGTTCTGCAGAGAGTGTGTTCTACAGTGAGTGTGTTCTACAGAGAGTGTGTTCTGCAGAGTGTGTTCTGCAGAGAGTGTGTTCTACAGAGAGTGTGTTCTGCAGAGAGTGTGTTCTACAGAGAGTGTGTTCTGCAGAGAGTGTGTTCTACAGAGAGTGTGTTCTGCAGAGTGTGTTCTGCAGAGAGTGTGTTCTACAGAGAGTGTGTTCTGCAGAGAGTGTGTTCTACAGTGAGTGTGTTCTGCAGAGAGTGTGTTCTACAGAGAGTGTGTTCTGCAGAGAGTGTGTTCTACAGAGAGTGTGTTCTGCAGAGAGTGTGTTCTGCAGAGAGTGTGTTCTACAGAGAGTGTGTTCTACAGAGAGTGTGTTCTGCAGAGAGTGTGTTCTACAGAGAGTGTGTTCTGCAGAGTGTGTTCTGCAGAGAGTGTGTTCTACAGAGAGTGTGTTCTGCAGAGAGTGTGTTCTACAGTGAGTGTGTTCTGCAGAGAGTGTGTTCTACAGAGAGTGTGTTCTACAGAGAGTGTGTTCTGCAGAGAGTGTGTTCTACAGAGAGTGTGTTCTGCAGAGAGTGTGTTCTGCAGAGAGTGTGTTCTACAGAGAGTGTGTTCTACAGTGAGTGTGTTCTACAGAGAGTGTGTTCTGCAGAGAGTGTGTTCTACAGAGAGTGTGTTCTGCAGAGAGTGTTCTACAGTGAGTGTGTTCTGCAGAGAGTGTGTTCTACAGAGAGTGTGTTCTACAATGAGTGTGTTCTACAGAGAGTGTGTTCTGCAGAGAGTGTGTTCTACAGAGAGTGTGTTCTGCAGAGAGTGTTCTACAGTGAGTGTGTTCTGCAGAGAGTGTGTTCTACAGAGAGTGTGTTCTACAGAGAGTGTGTTCTACAGAGAGTGTTCTACAGTGAGTTTGTTCTACAGTGAGTGTGTTCTGCAGAGAGTGTGTTCTGCAGAGAGTGTGTTCTACAGAGAGTGTGTACTACAGAGTGTGTTCTGCAGAGAGTGTGTTCTACAGTGAGTGTGTTCTGCAGAGAGTGTGTTCTGCAGAGAGTGTGTTCTACAGAGAGTGTGTTCTGCAGAGAGTGTGTTCTACAGAGAGTGTGTTCTGCAGAGAGTGTGTTCTGCAGAGAGTGTGTTCTACAGAGAGTGTGTTCTGCAGAGAGTGTGTTCTACAGAGAGTGTGTTCTACAGAGAGTGTGTTCTACAGTGAGTGTTCTACAGTGAGTGTGTTCTACAGTGAGTGTGTTCTACAGAGAGTGTTCTACAGTGAGTGTGTTCTACAGTGAGTGTGTTCTGCAGAGAGTGTGTTCTGCAGAGAGTGTGTTCTACAGAGAGTGTGTACTACAGAGTGTGTTCTGCAGAGAGTGTGTTCTACAGTGAGTGTGTTCTACAGAGAGTGTGTTCTGCAGAGTGTGTTCTGCAGAGAGTGTGTTCTACAGAGAGTGTGTTCTGCAGAGAGTGTGTTCTACAGTGAGTGTGTTCTGCAGAGAGTGTGTTCTACAGAGAGTGTGTTCTGCAGAGAGTGTGTTCTACAGAGAATGTGTTCTGCAGAGAGTGTGTTCTACAGAGAGTGTGTTCTACAGAGAGTGTGTTCTACAGTGAGTGTGTTCTACAGAGAGTGTGTTCTGCAGAGAGTGTTTTCTGCAGAGAGTGTGTTCTACAGAGAGTGTGTTCTACAGTGAGTGTGTTCTACAGAGAGTGTGTTCTGCAGAGAGTGTGTTCTACAGAGAGTGTGTTCTGCAGAGAGTGTGTTCTACAGAGAGTGTGTTCTACAGTGAGTGTGTTCTACAGAGAGTGTGTTCTGCAGAGAGTGTGTTCTGCAGAGAGTGTGTTCTACAGAGAGTGTGTTCTACAGTGAGTGTGTTCTACAGAGAGTGTCTTCTGCAGAGAGTGTGTTCTGCAGAGAGTGTGTTCTACAGAGAGTGTGTTCTACAGAGAGTGTGTTCTGCAGAGAGTGTGTTCTACAGAGAGTGTGTTCTACAGTGAGTGTGTTCTACAGAGAGTGTGTTCTGCAGAGAGTGTGTTCTACAGTGAGTGTGTTCTACAGAGAGTGTGTTCTGCAGAGAGTGTGTTCTACAGTGAGTGTGTTCTACAGTGAGTGTGTTATACAGAGAGTGTGTTCTACAGTGAGTGTGTTCTGCAGAGAGTGTGTTCTACAGAGAGTGTGTTCTGCAGAGAGTGTGTTCTACAGAGAGTGTGTTCTGCAGAGAGTGTGTTCTACAGAGAGTGTGTTCTACAGAGAGTGTGTTCTACAGAGAGTGTGTTCTGCAGAGAGTGTGTTCTACAGTGAGTGTGTTCTACAGTGAGTGTTCTACAGTGAGTGTGTTCTACAGTGAGTGTGTTCTACAGTGAGTGTGTTCTACAGAGAGTGTTCTACAGTGAGTGTTCTGTAGAGAGTGTTCTACAGTGAGTGTGTTCTGCAGAGAGTGTGTTCTACAGAGAGTGTGTTCTACAGTGAGTGTGTTCTACAGAGAGTGTTCTACAGTGAGTGTGTTCTGCAGAGAGTGTGTTCTACAGAGAGTGTGTTCTACAGAGAGTGTGTTCTGCAGAGAGTGTGTTCTGCAGAGAGTGTGTTCTACAGTGAGTGTGTTCTACAGAGAGTGTTCTACAGTGAGTGTGTTCTGCAGAGAGTGTGTTCTACAGAGAGTGTGTTCTACAGAGAGTGTGTTCTACAGAGAGTGTTCTACAGTGAGTGTGTTCTACAGTGAGTGTGTTCTGCAGAGAGTGTGTTCTGCAGAGAGTGTGTTCTACAGAGAGTGTGTACTACAGAGTGTGTTCTGCAGAGAGTGTGTTCTGCAGAGAGTGTGTTCTGCAGAGAGTGTGTTCTACAGAGAGTGTGTTCTGCAGAGAGTGTGTTCTACAGAGAGTGTGTTCTACAGAGAGTGTGTTCTACAGAGAGTGTGTTCTACAGAGAGTGTGTTCTGCAGAGAGTGTGTTCTACAGTGAGTGTGTTCTACAGTGAGTGTTCTACAGTGAGTGTGTTCTACAGTGAGTGTGTTCTACAGAGAGTGTTCTACAGTGAGTGTGTTCTAGAGAGAGTGTGTTCTACAGTGAGTGTGTTCTGCAGAGAGTGTGTTCTACAGTGAGTGTGTTCTGCAGAGAGTGTGTTCTGCAGAGAGTGTGTTCTACAGTGAGTGTGTTCTACAGTGAGTGTGTTCTACAGTGAGTGTGTTCTGCAGAGAGTGTGTTCTGCAGAGAGTGTGTTCTACAGAGAGTGTGTACTACAGAGTGTGTTCTGCAGAGAGTGTGTTCTACAGTGAGTGTGTTCTACAGAGAGTGTGTTCTGCAGAGTGTGTTCTGCAGTTAGTGTGTTCTACAGTGAGTGTGTTCTACAGTGAGTGTGTTCTGCAGAGAGTGTGTTCTACAGAGAGTGTGTTCTACAGTGAGTGTGTTCTGCAGAGAGTGTGTTCTGCAGAGAGTGTGTTCTACAGAGAGTGTGTACTACAGAGTGTGTTCTGCAGAGAGTGTGTTCTACAGTGAGTGTGTTCTACAGAGAGTGTGTTCTGCAGAGTGTGTTCTGCAGAGAGTGTGTTCTACAGAGAGTGTGTTCTGCAGAGAGTGTGTTCTACAGTGAGTGTGTTCTGCAGAGAGTGTGTTCTACAGAGAGTGTGTTCTGCAGAGAGTGTGTTCTACAGAGAGTGTGTTCTACAGAGAGTGTGTTCTGCAGAGAGTGTGTTCTACAGAGAGTGTGTTCTGCAGAGAGTGTGTTCTACAGTGAGTGTGTTCTGCAGAGAGTGTGTTCTACAGAGAGTGTGTTCTGCAGAGAGTGTGTTCTACAGAGAGTGTGTACTACAGAGTGTGTTCTGCAGAGAGTGTGTTCTACAGTGAGTGTGTTCTACAGAGAGTGTGTTCTGCAGAGTGTGTTCTGCAGAGAGTGTGTTCTACAGAGAGTGTGTTCTGCAGAGAGTGTGTTCTACAGAGAGTGTGTTCTGCAGAGAGTGTGTTCTACAGAGAGTGTGTTCTGCAGAGTGTGTTCTGCAGAGAGTGTGTTCTACAGAGAGTGTGTTCTGCAGAGAGTGTGTTCTACAGTGAGTGTGTTCTGCAGAGAGTGTGTTCTACAGAGAGTGTGTTCTGCAGAGAGTGTGTTCTACAGAGAGTGTGTTATGCAGAGAGTGTGTTCTGCAGAGAGTGTGTTCTACAGAGAGTGTGTTCTACAGAGAGTGTGTTCTGCAGAGAGTGTGTTCTACAGAGAGTGTGTTCTGCAGAGTGTGTTCTGCAGAGAGTGTGTTCTACAGAGAGTGTGTTCTGCAGAGAGTGTGTTCTACAGTGAGTGTGTTCTGCAGAGAGTGTGTTCTACAGAGAGTGTGTTCTACAGAGAGTGTGTTCTGCAGAGAGTGTGTTCTACAGAGAGTGTGTTCTGCAGAGAGTGTGTTCTGCAGAGAGTGTGTTCTACAGAGAGTGTGTTCTACAGTGAGTGTGTTCTACAGAGAGTGTGTTCTGCAGAGAGTGTGTTCTACAGAGAGTGTGTTCTGCAGAGAGTGTTCTACAGTGAGTGTGTTCTGCAGAGAGTGTGTTCTACAGAGAGTGTGTTCTACAGTGAGTGTGTTCTACAGAGAGTGTGTTCTGCAGAGAGTGTGTTCTACAGAGAGTGTGTTCTGCAGAGAGTGTTCTACAGTGAGTGTGTTCTGCAGAGAGTGTGTTCTACAGAGAGTGTGTTCTACAGAGAGTGTGTTCTACAGAGAGTGTTCTACAGTGAGTTTGTTCTACAGTGAGTGTGTTCTGCAGAGAGTGTGTTCTGCAGAGAGTGTGTTCTACAGAGAGTGTGTACTACAGAGTGTGTTCTGCAGAGAGTGTGTTCTACAGTGAGTGTGTTCTGCAGAGAGTGTGTTCTGCAGAGAGTGTGTTCTACAGAGAGTGTGTTCTGCAGAGAGTGTGTTCTACAGAGAGTGTGTTCTGCAGAGAGTGTGTTCTGCAGAGAGTGTGTTCTACAGAGAGTGTGTTCTGCAGAGAGTGTGTTCTACAGAGAGTGTGTTCTACAGAGAGTGTGTTCTGCAGAGAGTGTGTTCTACAGAGAGTGTGTTCTACAGAGAGTGTGTTCTGCAGAGAGTGTGTTCTACAGAGAGTGTGTTCTACAGAGAGTGTGTTCTACAGAGAGTGTGTTCTGCAGAGAGTGTGTTCTACAGTGAGTGTGTTCTACAGTGAGTGTTCTACAGTGAGTGTGTTCTACAGTGAGTGTGTTCTACAGAGAGTGTTCTACAGTGAGTGTGTTCTGCAGAGAGTGTGTTCTACAGTGAGTGTGTTCTGCAGAGAGTGTGTTCTACAGTGAGTGTATTCTGCAGAGAGTGTGTTCTGCAGAGAGTGTGTTCTACAGTGAGTGTGTTCTACAGTGAGTGTGTTCTGCAGAGAGTGTGTTCTGCAGAGAGTGTGTTCTACAGAGAGTGTGTTCTGCAGAGAGTGTGTTCTGCAGAGAGTGTGTTCTACAGTGAGTGTGTTCTGCAGAGAGTGTGTTCTGCAGAGAGTGTGTTCTACAGAGAGTGTGTACTACAGAGTGTGTTCTGCAGAGAGTGTGTTCTACAGTGAGTGTGTTCTACAGAGAGTGTGTTCTGCAGAGTGTGTTCTGCAGAGAGTGTGTTCTACAGAGAGTGTGTTCTGCAGAGAGTGTGTTCTACAGTGAGTGTGTTCTGCAGAGAGTGTGTTCTACAGAGAGTGTGTTCTGCAGAGAGTGTGTTCTACAGAGAATGTGTTCTGCAGAGAGTGTGTTCTACAGAGAGTGTGTTCTGCAGAGAGTGTGTTCTGCAGAGAGTGTGTTCTATAGAGAGTGTGTTCTACAGTGAGTGTGTTCTACAGAGAGTGTGTTCTGCAGAGAGTGTGTTCTACAGAGAGTGTGTTCTACAGAGAGTGTGTTCTGCAGAGAGTGTGTTCTACAGAGAGTGTGTTCTACAGTGAGTGTGTTCTACAGAGAGTGTGTTCTGCAGAGAGTGTGTTCTGCAGAGAGTGTGTTCTACAGAGAGTGTGTTCTACAGAGAGTGTGTTCTGCAGAGAGTGTGTTCTACAGTGAGTGTGTTCTACAGTGAGTGTTCTACAGTGAGTGTGTTCTACAGTGAGTGTGTTCTACAGAGAGTGTGTTCTGCAGAGAGTGTGTTCTACAGTGAGTGTGTTCTGCAGAGAGTGTGTTCTGCAGAGAGTGTGTTCTGCAGAGAGTGTGTTCTACAGAGAGTGTGTTCTACAGAGAGTGTGTTCTGCAGAGAGTGTGTTCTACAGTGAGTGTGTTCTACAGAGAGTGTGTTCTGCAGAGAGTGTGTTCTACAGAGAGTGTGTTCTACAGAGAGTGTGTTCTGCAGAGAGTGTGTTCTACAGAGAGTGTGTTCTACAGTGAGTGTGTTCTACAGAGAGTGTGTTCTGCAGAGAGTGTGTTCTGCAGAGAGTGTGTTCTACAGAGAGTGTGTTCTACAGAGAGTGTGTTCTGCAGAGAGTGTGTTCTACAGTGAGTGTGTTCTACAGTGAGTGTTCTACAGTGAGTGTGTTCTACAGTGAGTGTGTTCTACAGAGAGTGTGTTCTGCAGAGAGTGTGTTCTACAGTGAGTGTGTTCTGCAGAGAGTGTGTTCTGCAGAGAGTGTGTTCTGCAGAGAGTGTGTTCTACAGAGAGTGTGTTCTACAGAGAGTGTGTTCTGCAGAGAGTGTGTTCTACAGTGAGTGTGTTCTACAGTGAGTGTTCTACAGTGAGTGTGTTCTACAGTGAGTGTGTTCTGCAGAGAGTGTGTTCTGCAGAGAGTGTGTTCTACAGAGAGTGTGTACTACAGAATGTGTTCTGCAGAGTGTGTTCTGCAGAGAGTGTGTTCTACAGAGAGTGTGTTCTGCAGAGAGTGTGTTCTACAGTGAGTGTGTTCTGCAGAGAGTGTGTTCTACAGAGAGTGTGTTCTGCAGAGAGTGTGTTCTACAGAGAATGTGTTCTGCAGAGAGTGTGTTCTACAGAGAATGTGTTCTGCAGAGAGTGTGTTCTACAGAGAGTGTGTTCTGCAGAGAGTGTGTTCTACAGAGAGTGTGTTCTACAGTGAGTGTGTTCTACAGAGAGTGTGTTCTGCAGAGAGTGTTTTCTGCAGAGAGTGTGTTCTACAGAGAGTGTGTTCTACAGTGAGTGTGTTCTACAGAGAGTGTGTTCTGCAGAGAGTGTGTTCTACAGAGAGTGTGTTCTGCAGAGAGTGTGTTCTACAGAGAGTGTGTTCTACAGTGAGTGTGTTCTACAGAGAGTGTGTTCTGCAGAGAGTGTGTTCTGCAGAGAGTGTGTTCTACAGAGAGTGTGTTCTACAGTGAGTGTGTTCTACAGAGAGTGTCTTCTGCAGAGAGTGTGTTCTGCAGAGAGTGTGTTCTACAGAGAGTGTGTTCTGCAGAGAGTGTGTTCTGCAGAGAGTGTGTTCTACAGAGAGTGTGTTCTACAGTGAGTGTGTTCTACAGAGAGTGTGTTCTGCAGAGAGTGTGTTCTACAGTGAGTGTGTTCTACAGAGAGTGTGTTCTGCAGAGAGTGTGTTCTACAGTGAGTGTGTTCTACAGTGAGTGTGTTCTACAGTGAGTGTGTTATACAGAGAGTGTGTTCTACAGTGAGTGTGTTCTGCAGAGAGTGTGTTCTACAGTGAGTGTGTTCTACAGAGAGTGTGTTCTGCAGAGAGTGTGTTCTGCAGAGAGTGTGTTCTACAGAGAGTGTGTTCTACAGAGAGTGTGTTCTGCAGAGAGTGTGTTCTACAGTGAGTGTGTTCTACAGTGAGTGTGTTCTACAGAGAGTGTGTTCTACAGTGAGTGTGTTCTGCAGAGAGTGTGTTCTACAGTGAGTGTGTTCTGCAGAGAGTGTGTTCTGCAGAGAGTGTGTTCTGCAGAGAGTGTGTTCTACAGTGAGTGTGTTCTACAGTGAGTGTGTTCTACAGAGAGTGTGTTCTGCAGAGAGTGTGTTCTACAGTGAGTGTGTTCTGCAGAGAGTGTGTTCTGCAGAGAGTGTGTTCTGCTGAGACTGTGTTCTACAGAGAGTGTGTTCTGCAGAGAGTGTGTTCTACAGAGAGTGTGTTCTACAGTGAGTGTGTTCTACAGAGAGTGTGTTCTGCAGAGAGTGTGTTCTGCAGAGAGTGTGTTCTACAGAGAGTGTGTTCTACAGAGAGTGTGTTCTGCAGAGAGTGTGTTCTACAGTGAGTGTGTTCTACAGTGAGTGTTCTACAGTGAGTGTGTTCTACAGTGAGTGTGTTCTACAGAGAGTGTTCTACAGTGAGTGTGTTCTACAGTGAGTGTGTTCTGCAGAGAGTGTGTTCTGCAGAGAGTGTGTTCTACAGAGAGTGTGTACTACAGAGTGTGTTCTGCAGAGAGTGTGTTCTACAGTGAGTGTGTTCTACAGAGAGTGTGTTCTGCAGAGTGTGTTCTGCAGAGAGTGTGTTCTACAGAGAGTGTGTTCTGCAGAGAGTGTGTTCTACAGTGAGTGTGTTCTGCAGAGAGTGTGTTCTACAGAGAGTGTGTTCTGCAGAGAGTGTGTTCTACAGAGAATGTGTTCTGCAGAGAGTGTGTTCTACAGAGAGTGTGTTCTGCAGAGAGTGTGTTCTACAGAGAGTGTGTTCTACAGTGAGTGTGTTCTACAGAGAGTGTGTTCTGCAGAGAGTGTTTTCTGCAGAGAGTGTGTTCTACAGAGAGTGTGTTCTACAGTGAGTGTGTTCTACAGAGAGTGTGTTCTGCAGAGAGTGTGTTCTACAGAGAGTGTGTTCTGCAGAGAGTGTGTTCTACAGAGAGTGTGTTCTACAGTGAGTGTGTTCTACAGAGAGTGTGTTCTGCAGAGAGTGTGTTCTACAGAGAGTGTGTTCTACAGTGAGTGTCTTCTGCAGAGAGTGTGTTCTGCAGAGAGTGTGTTCTACAGAGAGTGTGTTCTACAGAGAGTGTGTTCTGCAGAGAGTGTGTTCTACAGAGAGTGTGTTCTACAGTGAGTGTGTTCTACAGAGAGTGTGTTCTGCAGAGAGTGTGTTCTACAGTGAGTGTGTTCTACAGAGAGTGTGTTCTGCAGAGAGTGTGTTCTACAGTGAGTGTGTTCTACAGTGAGTGTGTTATACAGAGAGTGTGTTCTACAGTGAGTGTGTTCTGCAGAGAGTGTGTTCTGCAGAGAGTGTGTTCTGCAGAGAGTGTGTTCTACAGAGAGTGTGTTCTGCAGAGAGTGTGTTCTACAGAGAGTGTGTTCTACAGAGAGTGTGTTCTACAGAGAGTGTGTTCTGCAGAGAGTGTGTTCTACAGTGAGTGTGTTCTACAGTGAGTGTTCTACAGTGAGTGTGTTCTACAGTGAGTGTGTTCTACAGTGAGTGTGTTCTACAGAGAGTGTTCTACAGTGAGTGTGTTCTGCAGAGAGTGTTCTACAGTGAGTGTGTTCTACAGTGAGTGTGTTCTGCAGAGAGTGTGTTCTGCAGAGAGTGTGTTCTACAGAGAGTGTGTTCTGCAGAGAGTGTGTTCTGCAGAGAGTGTGTTCTGCAGAGAGTGTGTTCTGCAGAGAGTGTGTTCTACAGAGAGTGTGTTCTACAGAGAGTGTGTTCTGCAGAGAGTGTGTTCTACAGAGAGTGTGTTCTACAGAGAGTGTGTTCTACAGAGAGTGTGTTCTACAGAGAGTGTGTTCTACAGAGAGTGTGTTCTACAGAGAGTGTGTTCTACAGAGAGTGTGTTCTGCAGAGAGTGTGTTCTACAGTGAGTGTGTTCTACAGTGAGTGTTCTACAGTGAGTGTGTTCTACAGTGAGTGTGTTCTACAGAGAGTGTTCTACAGTGAGTGTGTTCTAGAGAGAGTGTGCTCTACAGTGAGTGTGTTCTGCAGAGAGTGTGTTCTACAGTGAGTGTGTTCTGCAGAGAGTGTGTTCTGCAGAGAGTGTGTTCTACAGTGAGTGTGTTCTACAGTGAGTGTGTTCTGCAGAGAGTGTGTTCTGCAGAGAGTGTGTTCTACAGAGAGTGTGTACTACAGAGTGTGTTCTGCAGAGAGTGTGTTCTACAGTGAGTGTGTTCTACAGAGAGTGTGTTCTGCAGAGTGTGTTCTGCAGTTAGTGTGTTCTACAGTGAGTGTGTTCTACAGTGAGTGTGTTCTGCAGAGAGTGTGTTCTACAGAGAGTGTGTTCTACAGTGAGTGTGTTCTGCAGAGAGTGTGTTCTGCAGAGAGTGTGTTCTACAGAGAGTGTGTACTACAGAGTGTGTTCTGCAGAGAGTGTGTTCTACAGTGAGTGTGTTCTACAGAGAGTGTGTTCTGCAGAGTGTGTTCTGCAGAGAGTGTGTTCTACAGAGAGTGTGTTCTGCAGAGAGTGTGTTCTACAGTGAGTGTGTTCTGCAGAGAGTGTGTTCTACAGAGAGTGTGTTCTGCAGAGAGTGTGTTCTACAGAGAGTGTGTTCTACAGAGAGTGTGTTCTGCAGAGAGTGTGTTCTACAGAGAGTGTGTTCTGCAGAGAGTGTGTTCTACAGTGAGTGTGTTCTGCAGAGAGTGTGTTCTACAGAGAGTGTGTTCTGCAGAGAGTGTGTTCTACAGAGAGTGTGTACTACAGAGTGTGTTCTGCAGAGAGTGTGTTCTACAGTGAGTGTGTTCTGCAGAGTGTGTTCTGCAGAGAGTGTGTTCTACAGAGAGTGTGTTCTGCAGAGAGTGTGTTCTACAGAGAGTGTGTTCTGCAGAGAGTGTGTTCTACAGAGAGTGTGTTCTGCAGAGTGTGTTCTGCAGAGAGTGTGTTCTACAGAGAGTGTGTTCTGCAGAGAGTGTGTTCTACAGTGAGTGTGTTCTGCAGAGAGTGTGTTCTACAGAGAGTGTGTTCTACAGAGAGTGTGTTCTGCAGAGAGTGTGTTCTGCAGAGAGTGTGTTCTACAGAGAGTGTGTTCTACAGAGAGTGTGTTCTGCAGAGAGTGTGTTCTACAGAGAGTGTGTTCTGCAGAGTGTGTTCTGCAGAGAGTGTGTTCTACAGAGAGTGTGTTCTGCAGAGAGTGTGTTCTACAGTGAGTGTGTTCTGCAGAGAGTGTGTTCTACAGAGAGTGTGTTCTGCAGAGAGTGTGTTCTACAGAGAGTGTGTTCTACAGAGAGTGTGTTCTGCAGAGAGTGTGTTCTACAGTGAGTGTGTTCTACAGTGAGTGTTCTACAGTGACTGTGTTCTACAGAGAGTGTGTTCTGCAGAGAGTGTGTTCTGCAGAGAGTGTGTTCTACAGAGAGTGTGTTCTACAGTGAGTGTGTTCTACAGAGAGTGTGTTCTGCAGAGAGTGTGTTCTACAGAGAGTGTGTTCTGCAGAGAGTGTTCTACAGTGAGTGTGTTCTGCAGAGAGTGTGTTCTACAGAGAGTGTGTTCTACAGTGAGTGTGTTCTACAGAGAGTGTGTTCTGCAGAGAGTGTGTTCTACAGAGAGTGTGTTCTGCAGAGAGTGTTCTACAGTGAGTGTGTTCTGCAGAGAGTGTGTTCTACAGAGAGTGTGTTCTACAGAGAGTGTGTTCTACAGAGAGTGTTCTACAGTGAGTTTGTTCTACAGTGAGTGTGTTCTGCAGAGAGTGTGTTCTGCAGAGAGTGTGTTCTACAGAGAGTGTGTACTACAGAGTGTGTTCTGCAGAGAGTGTGTTCTACAGTGAGTGTGTTCTGCAGAGAGTGTGTTCTGCAGAGTGTGTTCTACAGAGAGTGTGTTCTGCAGAGAGTGTGTTCTACAGTGAGTGTGTTCTACAGAGAGTGTGTTCTACAGAGAGTGTGTTCTGCAGAGAGTGTGTTCTACAGAGAGTGTGTTCTACAGAGAGTGTGTTCTACAGAGTGTGTTCTACAGTGAGTGTGTTCTACAGTGAGTGTTCTACAGTGAGTGTGTTCTACAGTGAGTGTGTTCTACAGAGAGTGTTCTACAGTGAGTGTGTTCTGCAGAGAGTGTGTTCTACAGTGAGTGTGTTCTGCAGAGAGTGTGTTCTACAGTGAGTGTGTTCTGCAGAGAGTGTGTTCTGCAGAGAGTGTGTTCTACAGTGAGTGTGTTCTACAGTGAGTGTGTTCTGCAGAGAGTGTGTTCTGCAGAGAGTGTTCTACAGAGAGTGTGTTCTGCAGAGAGTGTGTTCTGCAGAGAGTGTGTTCTACAGTGAGTGTGTTCTGCAGAGAGTGTGTTCTGCAGAGAGTGTGTTCTACAGAGAGTGTGTACTACAGAGTGTGTTCTGCAGAGAGTGTGTTCTACAGTGAGTGTGTTCTACAGAGAGTGTGTTCTGCAGAGTGTGTTCTGCAGAGAGTGTGTTCTACAGAGAGTGTGTTCTGCAGAGAGTGTGTTCTACAGTGAGTGTGTTCTGCAGAGAGTGTGTTCTACAGAGAGTGTGTTCTGCAGAGAGTGTGTTCTGCAGAGAATGTGTTCTGCAGAGAGTGTGTTCTACAGAGAGTGTGTTCTGCAGAGAGTGTGTTCTACAGAGAGTGTGTTCTACAGTGAGTGTGTTCTACAGAGAGTGTGTTCTGCAGAGAGTGTGTTCTACAGAGAGTGTGTTCTGCAGAGAGTGTGTTCTACAGAGAGTGTGTTCTGCAGAGAGTGTGTTCTACAGAGAGTGTGTTCTACAGTGAGTGTGTTCTACAGAGAGTGTGTTCTGCAGAGAGTGTGTTCTGCAGAGAGTGTGTTCTACAGAGAGTGTGTTCTGCAGAGAGTGTGTTCTACAGTGAGTGTTCTACAGTGAGTGTGTTCTACAGTGAGTGTGTTCTACAGTGAGTGTGTTCTACAGAGAGTGTTCTACAGTGAGTGTGTTCTACAGTGAGTGTGTTCTGCAGAGAGTGTGTTCTGCAGAGAGTGTGTTCTACAGAGAGTGTGTACTACAGAGTGTGTTCTGCAGAGAGTGTGTTCTACAGTGAGTGTGTTCTACAGAGAGTGTGTTCTGCAGAGTGTGTTCTGCAGAGAGTGTGTTCTACAGAGAGTGTGTTCTGCAGAGAGTGTGTTCTACAGTGAGTGTGTTCTGCAGAGAGTGTGTTCTACAGAGAGTGTGTTCTGCAGAGAGTGTGTTCTACAGAGAATGTGTTCTGCAGAGAGTGTGTTCTACAGAGAGTGTGTTCTGCAGAGAGTGTGTTCTACAGAGAGTGTGTTCTACAGTGAGTGTGTTCTACAGAGAGTGTGTTCTGCAGAGAGTGTTTTCTGCAGAGAGTGTGTTCTACAGAGAGTGTGTTCTACAGTGAGTGTGTTCTACAGAGAGTGTGTTCTGCAGAGAGTGTGTTCTACAGAGAGTGTGTTCTGCAGAGAGTGTGTTCTACAGAGAGTGTGTTCTACAGTGAGTGTGTTCTACAGAGAGTGTGTTCTGCAGAGAGTGTGTTCTGCAGAGAGTGTGTTCTACAGAGAGTGTGTTCTACAGTGAGTGTGTTCTACAGAGAGTGTCTTCTGCAGAGAGTGTGTTCTGCAGAGAGTGTGTTCTACAGAGAGTGTGTTCTGCAGAGAGTGTGTTCTGCAGAGAGTGTGTTCTGCAGAGAGTGTGTTCTACAGAGAGTGTGTTCTACAGTGAGTGTGTTCTGCAGAGAGTGTGTTCTACAGTGAGTGTGTTCTACAGAGAGTGTGTTCTGCAGAGAGTGTGTTCTACAGTGAGTGTGTTCTACAGTGAGTGTGTTATACAGAGAGTGTGTTCTACAGTGAGTGTGTTCTGCAGAGAGTGTGTTCTACAGTAAGTGTGTTCTACAGAGAGTGTGTTCTGCAGAGAGTGTGTTCTGCAGAGAGTGTGTTCTACAGAGAGTGTGTTCTACAGAGAGTGTGTTCTGCAGAGAGTGTGTTCTACAGTGAGTGTGTTCTACAGTGAGTGTGTTTTACAGAGAGTGTGTTCTACAGTGAGTGTTTTCTGCAGAGAGTGTGTTCTACAGTGAGTGTGTTCTACAGAGAGTGTGTTCTGCAGAGAGTGTGTTCTGCAGAGAGTGTGTTCTGCAGAGAGTGTGTTCTACAGAGAGTGTGTTCTGCAGAGAGTGTGTTCTGCAGAGAGTGTGTTCTACAGTGAGTGTGTTCTGCAGAGAGTGTGTTCTACAGTGAGTGTGTTCTGCAGAGAGTGTGTTCTGCAGAGAGTGTGTTCTGCTGAGACTGTGTTCTACAGAGAGTGTGTTCTACAGAGAGTGTGTTCTACAGAGAGTGTGTTCTGCAGAGAGTGTGTTCTACAGTGAGTGTGTTCTACAGAGAGTGTGTTCTACAGTGAGTGTGTTCTACAGTGAGTGTGTTCTACAGAGAGTGTGTTCTGCAGAGAGTGTGTTCTACAGTGAGTGTGTTCTACAGAGAGTGTGTTCTACAGAGAGTGTGTTCTACAGTGAGTGTGTTCTACAGAGAGTGTGTTCTGCAGAGAGTGTGTTCTACAGTTAGTGTGTTCTACAGAGAGTGTGTTCTACAGAGAGTGTGTTCTACAGTGAGTGTGTTCTACAGAGAGTGTGTTCTGCAGAGAGTGTGTTCTACAGAGAGGGTGTTCTACAGTGAGTGTGTTCTTCAGAGAGTGTGTTCTGCAGAGAGTGTGTTCTGCAGAGAGTGTGTTCTACAGAGAGTGTGTTCTACAGTGAGTGTGTTCTACAGAGAGTGTGTTCTGCAGTGAGTGTGTTCTACAGTGAGTGTGTTCTGCAGAGAGTGTGTTCTGCAGAGAGTGTGTTCTACAGAGAGTGTGTTCTGCAGAGAGTGTGTTCTACAGTGAGTGTGTTCTACAGAGAGTGTGTTCTACAGAGAGTGTGTTCTGCAGAGAGTGTGTTCTACAGAGAGTGTGTTCTGCAGAGAGTGTGTTCTATAGTGAGTGTGTTCTGCAGAGAGTGTGTTCTGCAGAGAGTGTGTTCTACAGAGAGTGTGTTCTACAGAGAGTGTGTTCTGCAGTGAGTGTGTTCTACAGTGAGTGTGTTCTGCAGAGAGTGTGTTCTACAGAGAGTGTGTTCTACAGAGAGTGTGTTCTACAGAGAGTGTGTTCTGCAGAGAGTGTGTTTTACAGAGAGTGTGTTCTACAGAGAGTGTGTTCTACAGTGAGTGTGTTCTACAGAGAGTGTGTTCTACAGTGAGTGTGTTCTACAGAGAGTGTGTTCTGCAGAGAGTGTGTTCTACAGAGAGTGTGTTCTACAGAGAGTGTGTTCTACAGTGAGTGTGTTCTACAGAGAGTGTGTTCTACAGTGAGTGTGTTCTACAGAGAGTGTGCTCTGCAGTGAGTGTGTACATTGAGTGTGTTCCGCCTACATTGTCTCTTTATGAATACATTGTCTCATTAAAATAAATAGTGATAGCGGCAATGCTTCATTACTAGAGCGCATGCTTGTCATTTAATGAAACTACAATTAGAAAGAGATATGGGTTTAATTTTTTATCTAATATTGTTTTGAAAGATTGTGTGTCGAATGTGTGACTGCAGCGTCGGTCAGAGGCCGGTTGTTAAAGGTGACATACAGCATTATGCCTCTTTTCACCAGATGTAATATACATCTCTGGTGTCTCCAGAATGTGTCTGTGAAATTTCAGCTCAAAATATTCAGATAATTTAGCTTATTATAGCTTGTCAAATTTGCACCTTTTTGGGTGTGAGCAAAAACATCCCTTTAAATGCAAATGAGCTTTAGCTCCGCCTCCATTCAGAAGACGGCGGAGTCTTTACACAAGCTTCAGAAACTCCGGCAATAACAGAACAGGCCAATCTCCCTCATCCAGAATCCCAGAATAACCAGTAGCGAGTGCAGCCTTACGGAGAGACTCAGGAAGAGCTTCTGAATGTTAGTGGAGACATTTCTGTAGTTGTTGTGGAGTTACACTGATCATCTCATCATCATGTTGAACTTCTCCACAAGTGTCCACAGTTCCTGAGGTGTTTATAAGCCAGCGGTGACATGTTCTGGTCAATAGTGTTCAGTGCTCGTCTGTGCTCAACCACAGAACAGCTTCAGGCTCTGCTGGATCTTCATCATTGCGTTAGAACTGGTCTCTGTTGGTGCTTGTAAAACCAAATGTCGCACCGGGACCCGATTACAGCACTTACACACGGACAAACTCAGATTTTCTTGATATGTCCCCTTTAAAAGAGCGCGGCATTTCCTGATGTCCTTTATATATTTTCCTGGGAATTATGGGAAATGTAGGTTTTGGGACCATATTTGTTTGGGTCGTTTGTTAATTTGAATGTGTTCACATTTGAATATTTTTGTGATTATCATTATTGCTGTATGGTCAATGTGATTTCATATGTTTACATAGTCTATATATTTTTTTCTCTCTTTGTTTTGATGCAATGAAGTTTGGATTGAGTTTGTGTGAGACCCTGTTTGGTCTGTTTCGTTAAAAGGACTGAGTTCGTTCTGATCCAGAATTCAGTGATTTGCTGGTATCCACATTTATCGGTTAGAGTTTGTTGTGTTTAGATGCGCTGGATTCTGAAGATCCACTTCAGTCCCTGACGCACACGGCTCATGCCTCTGCTGTTAAACACACGTTAAAACACCCTTCAGCTGATGCCATGATGCTGACAGACACAGATACACTCATCCAGACGGACACAGATACACTTATCCAGACGGACACAGATACACTTATCCTGACGGACACAGACACACTCATCCAGACGGACACAGACACACTTATCCTGACGGACACAGACACACTCATCCAGACGGACACAGACACACTCATCCAGACGGACACAGATACACTTATCCAGACGGACACAGATACACTTATCCAGACGGACACAGATACACTTATCCTGACGGACACAGATACACTCATCCAGACGGACACAGATACACTTATCCAGACGGACACAGATACACTTATCCTGACGGACACAGATACACTTATCCTGACGGACACAGATACACTCATCCAGACGGACACAGACACACTCATCCAGACGGACACAGACACACTCATCCAGACGGACACAGATACACTCATCCAGACGGACACAGATACACTTATCCTGACGGACACAGATACACTTATCCTGACGGACACAGACACACTCATCCAGACGGACACAGACACACTCATCCAGACGGACACAGACACACTCATCCAGACGGACACAGATACACTCATCCAGACGGACACAGATACACTCATCCTGACGGACACAGATACACTTATCCTGACGGACACAGACACACTCATCCAGACGGACACAGACACACTCATCCAGACGGACACAGACACACTCATCCAGACGGACACAGATACACTCATCCAGACGGACACAGACACACTCATCCAGACGGACACAGATACACTCATCCAGACGGACACAGACACACTCATCCAGACGGACACAGATACACTCATCCAGACGGACACAGATACACTCATCCAGACGGACACAGATACACTTATCCTGACGGACACAGATACACTCATCCTGACGGACACAGACACACTCATCCAGACGGACACAGACACACTCATCCTGACGGACACAGACACACTCATCCAGACGGACACAGACACACTCATCCAGACGGACACAGACACACTCATCCAGACGGACACAGATACACTCATCCAGACGGACACAGACACACTCATCCAGACGGACACAGATACACTCATCCAGACGGACACAGACACACTCATCCAGACGGACACAGATACACTCATCCAGACGGACACAGATACACTCATCCAGACGGACACAGATACACTTATCCTGACGGACACAGATACACTCATCCTGACGGACACAGACACACTCATCCAGACGGACACAGACACACTTATCCTGACGGACACAGATACACTTATCCTGACGGACACAGATACACTTATCCTGACGGACACAGATACACTTATCCTGACGGACACAGACACACTCATCCAGACGGACACAGACACACTCATCCAGACGGACACAGATACACTTATCCTGACGGACACAGATACACTTATCCTGACGGACACAGATACACTTATCCTGACGGACACAGATACACTCATCCAGACGGACACAGATACACTTATCCAGACGGACACAGATACACTTATCCTGACGGACACAGATACACTCATCCAGACGGACACAGATACACTTATCCTGACGGACACAGATACACTTATCCTGACGGACACAGATACACTTATCCTGACGGACACAGATACACTCATCCAGACGGACACAGATACACTCATCCAGACGGACACAGATACACTTATCCAGACGGACACAGATACACTTATCCTGACGGACACAGATACACTCATCCAGACGGACACAGATACACTTATCCAGACGGACACAGATACACTTATCCTGACGGACACAGATACACTTATCCTGACGGACACAGATACACTCATCCAGACGGACACAGATACACTCATCCAGACGGACACAGACACACTCATCCAGACGGACACAGACACACTCATCCAGACGGACACAGATACACTCATCCAGACGGACACAGATACACTTATCCAGACGGACACAGATACACTTATCCTGACGGACACAGATACACTCATCCAGACGGACACAGATACACTTATCCAGACGGACACAGATACACTTATCCTGACGGACACAGATACACTTATCCTGACGGACACAGATACACTCATCCAGACGGACACAGATACACTCATCCAGACGGACACAGACACACTCATCCAGACGGACACAGACACACTCATCCAGACGGACACAGATACACTCATCCAGACGGACACAGATACACTTATCCTGACGGACACAGATACACTTATCCTGACGGACACAGACACACTCATCCAGACGGACACAGACACACTCATCCAGACGGACACAGACACACTCATCCAGACGGACACAGATACACTCATCCAGACGGACACAGATACACTTATCCTGACGGACACAGATACACTTATCCTGACGGACACAGACACACTCATCCAGACGGACACAGACACACTCATCCAGACAGACACAGACACACTCATCCAGACGGACACAGATACACTCATCCAGACGGACACAGACACACTCATCCAGACGGACACAGATACACTCATCCAGACGGACACAGACACACTCATCCAGACGGACACAGATACACTCATCCAGACGGACACAGATACACTCATCCAGACGGACACAGATACACTTATCCTGACGGACACAGATACACTTATCCTGACGGACACAGACACACTCATCCAGACGGACACAGATACACTTATCCTGACGGACACAGATACACTTATCCTGACGGACACAGATACACTTATCCTGACGGACACAGATACACTTATCCTGACGGACACAGACACACTCATCCAGACGGACACAGACACACTCATCCAGACGGACACAGATACACTTATCCTGACGGACACAGATACACTTATCCTGACGGACACAGATACACTTATCCTGACGGACACAGATACACTCATCCAGACGGACACAGACACACTCATCCAGGGGAAAACCACTGAAGCTCACAGGCGTTGAAACTCACCTAGAAATGATCCTTCTGTCATCATTTACTCGCTAACCCTAATTCTGTCAAGGTTCTGCTTGTTAATGTTACGGGAAGAAAACTTCTTCAAGTAGCATTAATAGATCTTAAATAATGTTCTCAAAACGTTAGTACAAAAACATTATTTATATATTGTTCATGAAGCATTTTATTTCTCAAATGTTTTAGTTGAAATGTTCGTCTAACGTTTTTTAAATGTTACTTCTTGTTTCAGAACGTTCAGAGAGCATTGCTCCTAGTGAAGTGAAGTAAAGTAAAGATGTTTTATTAACAAAGTTCGGGAGGAGCACGTTCAAATAATCAAGTAATCAATCAACTCATCAAACAATTACCATGTCTACCCTATCAGCATGAGAGGAAGCATATATATATTCACTCTGTCAACTCATCTAACTTCCTTGACAGTTTTCAGCATCCCTCCACCACCCCGACTCCTCACTCTTGGCTTGTTCTTTCACAGCCAGGAATACGGGGGGAGTACTCTGGGTTCGGGCCGAATACCGAGCCCGCCCTCTCCTCGGACAGCACGCCAAATACGCATTTATTCTATCTGACTTATTTGTAAGTGTGAACTCGTGAAAAGCAAAGTAAAGTGAAGTGAAGTGAAGTGAAGTGAAGTCTACAGAACATGTGTGAGAGTGTGCAATTTTTTTTAATTCCCATCACTTTCTGGTTGATTATCGCTGGTGCGAGAGCAGATATGAAGCTGAAATCTTCACAGATATGAGCAGAGTTCTGCTGTACAAATATTGAGTTTGAGATTCTGCTGGTTTTAGAGCTCGAGGAAATCTGGTGAAAAGCCTACTTTATATGTACTTCGAGAAGAACAGATGTCACACAAGCACAGCAAATAATCAAAATGAGCAGTATTTTACAGTACGTATGTTTAATATCTTAGGGTTGTCAATCAGGACTAAATCTGGTTCTCAAGCAGTAATAATATTGAGCAGTAATATTGTACTATTGTCTTTTTAACATTTGATTCTGTGATTTTCCTGTTTATCACTGTGAAGCTGCTGTGAAACGATCTGATCTGTATAAAGCGCTGTAGAAGTAAAGGTGTTCTGTTCTGATTCTCTTTTAAGAGGACATTATGAAATGTCTTGGGTTCGCAGCCAACAAAAGTATATTCTAAGACTGTTACAATTAAGTTATGAAAACATTATTTCCAAATGTTCGTGATATGTGTCGAATCGTGACACGAGGGAATCGTTACACCGCTAGCTTTGAGCGTTCCCTGTGCGCTGGGATTGTGGGTTATCGGGCAGATGTTGTGAGGGTCTGCTCAAACATCTGCAGTCGAGTGTGTGTGACTCTCTGAGCTTCACTGTTCAGCACTTCAACACTTCTCAGATGAAGTGTGGCTTTCGCCCGCCGCCGTGACCTTTCACATGTGTGCGAGTTATACGGCACTCATGAGACTGGAGTAGAGTGAGTCAGTTTGAGGACTGAGATCTTAAACACGTAATGCTAACGCTAATGGAAACCTCCTCCACCCTCGTCTTCTTCCATCTGTTGTCATGAGGGCGATTCTCTGGACGCTTTATTCTCTTCAGGAACCGGCCCATTAATCTGTGACTCACATGTTATTTATTACCTCACAAACTCACCCGTTTTCTTCCACTAAACAACTGTTTCACAACAAGCGGATTTAAACGGCAATAAAACAAATCTTGTTTTCCAGAACAAACCTCTGAACGTTCATAATGCATTTACTTGAGATGCAAGTCATCAAAATGATCAAAACAAGAACAAATATCTGAAAAACGTCTTTTCCCCTTTAATTAAGATCATTTTTCTGAGCCCATTTGACCATTCTAGACTTCTGATCTCCAGTAAATGCATCTTGAATGAAGAATGTTTAGAAAATCCTCGTTTTGTTTTGCACTGAATCTGTGACTCTCATTTACATATGCATTAATTAAATTCATAATTGCTTCCAGTATTGTAAATGATTCTGTTGCTACTCACCAACCAGTGACGGCAGTATCTGCATATTTTGATGCTTCACGTCATGACTATTAAAAATATAGATGATGTGATTTGTTGTCAATGTTTTTGTCAATTAATCTGACCTTGAATATTTTGAATATGCAGATGGTATTTTAATGTCATTATTGATACACTGTTTTTATCAATATTTTGAATAATTTTAAAACTTTAAAAATAATTTAGGTTATTAGATGTTTTTTGTGTGTAGTTTTTATTCATTTCTAGGAGGTTTATTTTAGTACTTTGGGTTAAAATAAAAGAAAATGAGAAATGTTACCTTGGTTTCATTTTTTAAATAATATATTTTAATTCAGGTAATGGTTGTTTCAAGTAACAAAAATGTTGTTTTCTGGTTTTAGTTAATAGATTATTAAGTTATAGTATAATTAACTAATAATTATTCATTATTAATTAAACAAACCAACAGTTTAGTTATCGATAATAACTCTGAATGAAATAAGAATGTTTCAGGAGCTCATTCATTATTCATGAGGAGCATGACTGATCTGTCTTCTGATTGGTCGGAGTGTTTGTCGCTCGAATGTCTCTTCAGAAACCGCTGAAGTGGATCAAGATCATGGAACAACTGTTTGACCTGAGCAGTGAGCACATCTACAGCGGTATAAACTCAGAGAAGTATAAGTAGAAAGTAACCGACTTTCCCAAAGGAAACACTAGCTCTGATCAGATTAAAATAACTCCATCATGTCTGTAATG
>NC_138230.1:529179-581679 GCF_964197995.2 Scardinius erythrophthalmus | reverse complement strand
ATCCAGGGTCTGCCGCTGAACACGATGAGCCAGGTAAAGTGAGATAAGCACAGATCCAGGGTCAGCCACTGAACACGATGATCCAGGTAAAGTGAGATAAGCACAGATCCAGGGTCAGCCGCTGAACACGATGAGCCAGGTAAAGTGAGATAAGCACAGATCCAGGGTCAGCCGCTGAACACGATGAGCCAGGTAAAGTGAAATAAGCACAGATCCAGGGTCAGCCGTTGAACACGATGAGCCAGGTAAAGTGAGATAAGCACAGATCCAGGGTCAGCCGTTGAACACGATGAGCCAGGTAAAGTGAGATAAGCACAGATCCAGGGTCAGCTGTTGAACACGATGAGCCAGGTAAAGTGAGATAAGCACAGATCCAGGGTCAGCCGTAGAACACGATGAGCCAGGTAAAGTGAGATAAGCACAGATCCAGGGTCAGCCGTTGAACACGATGAGCCAGGTAAAGTGAGATAAGCACAGATCCAGGGTCAGCCACTGAACACGATGAGCCAGGTAAAGTGAGATAAGCACAGATCCAGGGTCAGCCGTTGAACACGATGATCCAGGTAAAGTGAGATAAGCACAGATCCAGGGTCAGCCGTTGAACACGATGATCCAGGTAAAGTGAGATAAGCACAGATCCAGGGTCAGCCGTTGAACACGATGATCCAGGTAAAGTGAGATAAGCACAGATCCAGGGTCAGCCATTGAACACGATGATCCAGGTAAAGTGAGATAAGCACAGATCCAGGGTCAGCCGTTGAACACGATGATCCAGGTAAAGTGAGATAAGCACAGATCCAGGGTCAGCCGTTGAACACGATGATCCAGGTAAAGTGAGATAAGCACAGATCCAGGGTCAGCCGTTGAACACGATGATCCAGGTAAAGTGAGATAAGCACAGATCCAGGGTCAGCCGTTGAACACGATGATCCAGGTAAAGTCATACGAGGGAATGATGTGATTTCGCGATTTCATTTTAATGAGCAGCCGGAGCGTTGAGTGTTTTCTGTGAGAACGGTGTGTGTTAGCGGCCCCTGAGTTAATATCTAATGATCTTTGCTACGGAAGTGAATCAATCAAACTAACTTTATCTGGACAATAACTTTATTCTAGATCTGCTGTAAAGCCTAAACACTCTCTGTCACTGTAATCTCCTGTTATCACTGTAAAGCTGATGTGAAACTCTATATTGTTAAAGGGTCATTTCACCCATTTGAACATTGTTTTTTATTTAAAGTGGGTCATATATGTAGTCGAAATGTAAAATAATTTTTGAATTTGGTGCCTTCGTGACCGAGAAAAGACAAAAAATAACTTCAGAACGCATTTGTATGAAAGACAACAACTCCCACAATGCACCACATTGCACAGCTCCGCAAGCCACTCCCACTAATCCAGAAAGCGCATATCTGCCTATAAGAGAAATCACTCTTCCGTCTACAAGGCTAGCTACTACCAGAGCTTGAAATTCATTTCACATTCACACAAAATGTCTAGTTAGTTGGCGAACTCATATAGTGCATTACTCCTCGTTTGTATTTCTTTCGAAAAGGTGAATTATTGCATGGTACCTGGATGTTCAGTCAGAACATATGCGGTGCGAAACTAGGATAGTTCTCAACACAAACGTCCGTGTCCTCGTCTGATTCAGAGATTTCGTCCAGGAGAAATTGTCATCGTTGAAA
This sequence comes from Scardinius erythrophthalmus, assembly GCF_964197995.2. Classification (NCBI taxonomy): domain Eukaryota; kingdom Metazoa; phylum Chordata; class Actinopteri; order Cypriniformes; family Leuciscidae; genus Scardinius; species Scardinius erythrophthalmus. The sequence goes on along the minus strand of NC_138230.1, from coordinate 579,994 downwards.
TTCTTTGCCGCAGACGGACTCTATCTCTGTGTTCGTAGCGGTTCGTAGTTGCATAGTGAGATCACCGGCGCCACCAGTCCGCCCTAACTCGAGCCAGTCCGGGCTCCTCGTCCGCGGCAGGCAGGTCTTCTGCCTCGGCTGCTCTTCGCTATAATGCGGCTTGTAAAGGTAGCCACAAACACCTGATTCAAGCATCAGACTTCCGAAATCCTCTTCTAGTCTATATCATATTGAGCACTCTCCTCCGCTATTGTCATAACTGTACATCTGTCTCCACAGCGCCTGTTAGCTTAGCTTCAAACAAGATGGAGGATATTGCTTTCAGTTTCAGGGCGTAAAGTCCCACCCACTGATCTGTAATAGGTCTGTAGCGTGAGCGCGCCCCACCCTGGGAAAGATGAGAAACTAGTGTCTGTAGTCTTAACAGAAATCCCCCCCTCTAACACTTCCTCCTACAATGACGCAAAATGACGATTTTTGCGTCATTGTAGGAGGAAGTGTAAGAGGTAAATAACAGATTTCTCCCGTCTCAGGGGAAAATGAGAGAGTGTTGCACGACCATTCAATAGTATGACTGGGTTTCTAACAATGCAAAGCTTAATGCAAATGGGTGAAGTGTCCCTTTAAAGCGCTGTATAAATGAAGGAGACTGGACTAATGTGTAAATCAAGGTCATGTGACTCACGGCTAATATTTCGCCTGTTAGAGGAGTTATAGATCTCAGGGTTTCTGTAATGCGCCAAACACCCTCATTTACATGAATCAGAAGAAAAACAAACATGTCACAATTATTCACACCATTAACACACTTACTTAATGAGTCTAGGCTGAGTTTGAAGTGTTTCTAATGGCATTTCCATGTTTTCCTCATCCGTGAGCGACCTGTGATCCATCGCGCATGAAGTTCTGCATCTGGATAAAAATACATCAGTTCAGCAAACACATAATGCTCAAACTCACAAACACACGGAGAGAGACAGGAAGTGACCTCACTGATGCTGCGGGTTCAAACCCAGAGGCTCTAAACTCGCGGCTCCATTGTGTGTCGCAGGCGTGTGTGTGTGTGTGTGTGTGTGTGTGTCAGATCTGTGTGTTCCATTAGAGCCGTGACAAACGCGAGAGGATCAGAATAGAAACGGAAGACAGAGTGAAGTAAAAGCGTCCTATGAATAAACACACCATCAAAACAAACATGAGAACAGAGGAGTGTGTGACCCGTCCATCACGCTCGTGTCCGTGTGTGAGCCTGGAGGTCAAAGGTCAGCGTTGGTTTGTGCTGTTGTTCAGAGCCTCTTATGAAACATTAATGCACCGGATTCACGAGGAGGAAATTAAAGGAGTGAGTTCGGCCCTTTATTGTTTCACTTAATTCATCGAAAGCATTTGGAAATTCAGAGTGCTTCATAAATGCGTGTGTAAAGTGAAGTTTAAATGTTCTGCAGCCGTTCATGCTAATGAATCATTAACAGTCAGACAGCAGATGAGTGTGTGTGTGTGTGTGTGTATGAGGTGTGATTTGTATGAGGTGTGTGTGTGTGTGTGTGTGTGTGTGTGTGTGTGTTCTTGTTCTTCTATCCCGGTGGGGACTTCAACCTGAATGCACACAGACTCGTGGGGACTCGTGTCACCGTGGGGACCTAAATTGAGGTCCCCACCGGCAAAGCCCCCTAGGCACCTCCCAGACAGTGTCTAGACCCGCCCCATGCAGTTTTTTCTGAAGTCCTCATGAGGACCGTTTTCAAGACAAAAATCTGTGTGAGTGTGTATCTATGCGCCCCTGGTGGTCACACAGAGTATTGCTGTCCCCACGAGTCACATTGTTCTTGAAAAGTGTGTCACTCTCTAGCGCCCTATTGGGGGTATTGGTCAATAATGAAATTAAAGTATTTAATAATAGTAATAGTAAGATATGAGTTAATAGGGTATATATATATATATTTATACTGGATATTAGTATACTATTTAGTTATTTATATTACTTTATAAAATAAACATAATTAAATAAATTTACTGTTGATACACTAGAATGAAGATTCTGGATAGACTGAGCCACAAACTAAATATTATTTTTTTAATTTAGCAAATTCTTCAAATGATTAGAATACAACAGATCTCTTAAAAATGCCATTCATGTAATTAATCAGGGATCTACAGTATCTATATTCATATACTCATTATTGATGACAATAGGAAAGAAATCAAATGAGGTTTGCCAACTCCAGGGTTTCAGTCTCGCCTCTCCGTGGACTGTTGTATTGGGGGGGGGGGGATTATATACTAAATCTAAATCAATTAATTAAATTAATTAATAATTAATTAATTAATTAATTAATTAATTAATTAATTAATTAATTAATTAATTAATTAATTAGTTAAAAACACTCCAAAGTGATTTTGTTAATGTAATTATAATACATTATTATATCATTACTATAATATGTAATTATCATTTAATTCTAAACTAATTAAATCATGATCAGTAAATGATAATAGTTTTTCCACTCTGGGATACCCTTCTGACAGAGCCTTTCTGCATACATTACACAGAATCAAAGAGGAGCATATATATATTAATAAATGAACAGGCCCTGACAATATACAATCTTTGTTTCTAAAATTGGCAGCTGCTGTTATTTCTAATCTTCTGGCTTTTTTAATTAAGTATATCACAAATGGGATTCAACATATTTTGGTCTGTTTTTGTAATTCCTTTGCACAAATGGTGTGATATTTGATACACACATTCTCTGTGCTCTCTCAAAAGCCTTAAAAGTGAACTACTAACACACTATTTATAAAAATGTTTCATGCCTTTATTATCTGGTAAATGCTAGCCGCTAGGCTAACAGAGCAGCACATGACACCCTTATCATACCTCATATCTCACAGTATATCAGTAGTCTTCAACACCCTGTGCCTTACCTCTCCCTAACCCTAACCCTAGCAGCACATTACACCCTCATCATACCTCATATCTCACAGTTTATATAGTCTTCAACCCCGTGTGCCTTACTAGATGCTGTGAGCTAGCAGAGAGAGACTGACACTGCTTTAGCAGAACTCTCAGCAGAAGAGTGCTCAGTGTGAGAGAACGGGCCAGACACAGCTCTTCTCATGAAGCTAACGGAAGTGAACAGCACAGCGTGAGAGATAAACAGATGTAGAAATAATCTACTGATCCAGCATCCAGATGTGCTGCTGTAAAGCAGAAGAGGGGCAATGATGGCTAGCTAAGAACATGGCTAATGCCCCTGTGCTGCTGAGGTAAGCATGTGCCAGCGTCTGCGCTCCCGTTCCCAGTGTCACAGCAGGAGCAGCCACAGGCCACAGTGGAGGACTGACCATCACCAGTCCTGTTAGCAGAGCAGATAATAGAGCCAGCAGGGCATGAAGCAGAGGTGCTGTCAGCATCTGGATGTGGTGGACCAGTACCCTGACCCTAACCTGACCCGACCCCACCCTAACCCTAATGCTGTCAGCATCTGGATGTGGTGGACCAGTACCTCTCCCTGACCTTAACCCTAACCCTAACCCTAACCCTAGCTGCACATTGACCTCTGGGTCCAGATGTTGGTGAGAGCAGGTGCTAAATCATTATGGCTAATCTGACCAGGTGAACTCAGATCCTGGACATGATGAGCACTGTGTCATAATCACTAGTCTAACACACACCAGTGTATGGATGTATGCAGTACACATGCAAACGTAAATGTCTACAACACACTCTTATTTCTGTTTAAGTTAGGTGTTACTCTAAGTAGTTTCATGTCATTGTGGGAGAATCTGCTCCAGTGCTGAGCCGGAAGGGTTCCCAGTGTGGAGAAACTGCTTCAGCGTTTGTTGAATTATTTTTACTATGTGTTATTCTTACCATAAATGAAATCACGTGATAGTGTTTTTAACTTGAATTGACAGTTAATTTATGTAGTTTGCAAATAAAGTCTTTCTCCATTCTCCTCTACCTGGCGAACTGCTGTTTAGGTGAGCGCATTTACATGTACATTTATTAATTTAGCAGACGCTTTTATCCAGAGCGACTAATGAGGAATACAACAAGCAGTGTGTCTGGAGAGAAAGCAGTAGCAGGAGAAGTGCTAGCAATACATGGTGTCAGTCATTATCTTGAACAGCAAGGAGAGCACTTTCTGTGAAGATGTTTGTTGTTATTTTAACAGTAGTGAGGAGGAGAATGCAGTTAAAGAGTTTCAGAATCAGTATACACAGTTTCTAAAGGACGTTATCGTGTGCGGAGGCCTCGTATCCATAATAAGCCTCACTGCTTTCAAACCTATTTTATTTATTTGATCTCCTCTCAGAGGGTAAAAATAATATCTGTTCTGGTGAGTACAAGGTCTACTAATATTTTTTTTATTTTTTTTTATTTTTATGAATGTCAATCTTTTTGTGAGTTGTTTTAAAAGTTCCAAATTGGTTCCATTCATTAATGTGTTTTTTTTAAATATCACATTTAATATGTATTTTAACATCTACATTCTGAAATTTTATTTGTACTTAAAAAAAAACATATCTGAATTTGAGCAGAAAATGTATTTCTTTTATAACATAATATATCCTATACACTATATTATCAGAGCATATGTGCATACATCATTTTTTAAAATAATACAAAAACTGCACAAGAATTTTTTTTTTCGCGGGTAATAAACATAGCTATATATATAGTGCGCCGAGTGAATGTCAGTAATGGCGGACCCAGATCACACAGAACCTGAGGTTCGAGTCCCCACCGCGACCGTCCCCTCCCCCACTCTCCCGGGTCTCCCCCCCCCCCCCCGCGTCTCACACCTGCGACACTCAGATGCTCGAGAGGCAGGGATGAGACGGACACGGCGAGATGGAGACGAGAGGAGACGAGACATCCGACGAAAAAGTAAGTTTTTGACTTTTTGTACAAGGTTCTCAAAATAATATGGTGCTGTTTATTTAACTTATTGTTTGCACATATATCGTAACGTAAATGTCACGTCATTTTATTTTCCATAGCGCTTTTCACATTAATCATAATCTCAAAGCAGCTTTGCATAAAGTATAGATTAATCTACCAAAATGAAAATAATGATAGTCTAACAATAATATATTAATTAGGGCTTTAGATTCCTAAGAGTCTTAAGCTCATGTTTTAAGGCCACAGTTAGGATTGCATAGGTGACTGCATTTTTAGCGGTAATCCGCTTTTAAACTTCGCCTAATTTAATATGTTGTTGTCTTTGTTACTTCTGAAAGACATATTTTGCGTCCCTGTTACTTCACCTAGATGTTTAGCTCACTTTTGGTAACATTAATCTAAGATGGCCAGGAGTTGCATCTTTTGCGGCCTACACGTGCAGCCATGAGGAGTCTGAGGCCAGGCCTGAGATTCATGCGTTTTATCACTATAAACACTAATAATGGGTTTCAAAAAAGCAAGAGGGAAGTTAAATTCAGAACAATTTTTTCTACTTCTGTAATGCAGTTTTCAAGATCAGACAATAAATGGCATTTATTTTCAGTATTGTATTGGCTTATGTTACAGTGTCAATTACTTTAATACATTGCCAAATTTTATCATTGCAGTTTTAAATACAGTGTAATGTGATGTTTGACCATGATGTCTGACTGTCTATGACACATGTGCTTGCAGACTAACGTTACGAATGGCAGCTCTGGATGCACAGGTGAGATAATGCAACGCATTCTCACTCTAGGGCGTCAGTTGCTTTTGACGTCGCGTCTACATCGAACGCACATGGCATCCTAGGGCGTCATATACTGACGCGCCTTCTGGCCCATATATATCTGCGTCTCATATTGACGCTAAAGGGTGCCATGTGCGTTCGATATAGAGGCGATGTCAAAAGCGTCAGTATATGACGCCTTGGGCATTCTCATCCTAGGGCGTCATATACTGACGCGCCTTCTGGCCCATATCTATCTGCGTCTCATACTGACGCTAAAGGGTGCCATGTGCGTTCGATATAGAGGCGATGTCAAAAGCGTCAGTATATGACGCCTTGGGCATTCTCATCCTAGGGCGTCATATACTGACGCGCCTTCTGGCCCATATCTATCTGCGTCTCATATTGACGCTAAAGGGTGCCATGTGCGTTCGATATAGAGGCGATGTCAAAAGCGTCAGTATATGACGCCTTGGGCATTCTAATCCTAGGGCGTCATATACTGACGCTTTTGACATCGCCTCTATATCGAACGCACATAGTAGGTTACAAAACACATTTTACTCATTTGTGGTACGCTATGTCAAATTGTAGTGCGTCATTTATTACTTAAAATAGCCTAATTCTTAAAGCTTATATATGTAGCTTAATGAGCCAGAGTAACCAAGGTTTTTAAAAGCACAATCTTGGAGAAAAAGAAATATCCATCATAGCCCCCCATGCGCCCTCCTTTCATTCTCTTGCAACACCATGCCAAGTTCATGGATGTGCATGAAATTCAATTTTTTAATCTGCTATCTTTTGTTTAGGTAAATAATGTTTTAATTAATAACCGGTCAGTTTAAATAGAAGTTTAGAGGCCACTACATTATCACAAAGTAATTAAGGGATGATTGTAGTAATTAATATAATCTAAGGTTGATTTTTGTAAACTTACATTTTTTTTTGTTATAACTTGATCTGTACATTTTCTTTACGGTTTGATAAAAAAATAAAACAGATCATCTGTTAGAAATTAAAGTCAAGTAGGTGATTATATCTGCTTATTTTAGTGAAAAAGTTCATTTAAAAAAACATTTCAGTATTTTTACTTTTTTGTTAAACATTTGAGACGCTTTCAAAGGACAGAAGATTTGGTATTGTGGCATTAAACGAGATAAATATGTCTAGCCATATGATCATGTTATTGTGAAACCAAGTGTACTTTTCTTCATGTTCAATATAAAGATAAAAAAATACCTCGCTGATATCTAAAAAATGTATTTTACATGCATTCATCGTTGGTGAAAATGAATTTCTAATGGCTAAATAAATTTGGCCAATTATCCCTAAACTTGACATGTTAGTAATGTCCAGTTACTGAACCACTGATATAATTAACTTCGTGCTGAGGAAATACAACATGTTGTCCTGTGTACTGTCAATTTCAGCCGATACGATAGTTAAGTTTTTGTTGTAATTTTTTATCATTGTATGAAATTAAAAGTCACAGTTCACATTAAATTTGTGGTAAATACAGGTTTTGCTAAATTGGTGTCATTGATATCAGCCTTATTTTGATATACTTATTTTAAATGTATTAGTTTGTTATTCGATACTGATGATTCTCTTGTTTAAGCCTAATCCTATAGACCTTATGTAGCTCGTTGTCTTTTGTCTTCCGGTCTGTATTTTCACAGCGATCTTGTCTATTTATGAATGAACGGCTCGTTTTAAAATCTTCCCGTTCTACTGACATTTGTTAAGACATCTTCGTTAACTTTACATTAAGAAAATCCACTTCAAAAGCTAATTACTCCTGGAGAGCGAATGCCAGAGAGATATACAGAGCGTCCGCAAAAACGGAAGTTCAAAGACAATATTCTAAAGATGCAGCGCGCTTGTTTCTCTGGTGCATAAGGGCTATAGTAGGAGGAAGTAAAATGGAAAAATATTTTAAATAACAATACTTTTTTTGTCTTTGTGATTTACATTGCAGTGAATGATGTGACAGATGATGTGACAGATGATGTGACAGAAGAGAAAACAAAGGTAGGCTATATCCACAGATAAACATATATATATCTGCCATCTGAAATTTTCTTATAGAATGATCATTTTTATCAAGCTTGTATATTTAAGTTCTGTAATTTCACTTAAATTACAATTAATAGGTAATCTTCATTGTCATTTAAGTGAAATTATTGAATTTAAATATACAAGCTTGATAAAAATGATCATTCTAGAAGAATCTGCCATCTGCCATCAGGGTTATATAAATAAAACTGTTGGTTGAGGTAAGGGACAAAACAGTTTTAGAAGTTAGTTTTTAGTTTTTATTATTTAATACTACATTATTATAAATTGATATATTTCTAGATTAAGGTCTCAGCTAATGACCCATATAAGGGAACAGGTTTTTCTGAAAATGAAATAACTTCGTTAGACGCATTAAAAAGCATGCTATTTTAATTTGATTCATCCAACAGCAGTGTAAAGTATGTTATAATGTAATTATTGTGTTCAGTAAAGGAGCTGACTGACTAACTGATTGACAAGACAACAAATTTATCAACTAACTAACTATATAGTTGGCAACCAACTGAACCTATACCGGACAAACACAATTGTGACGCTGGATCACAAAACCAGTCTTAAGTTGCACGGGTATATTTGTGGCAATAGCCAACAATACACTGTATGGGTCAAAATTATCGATTTTTCTTATGCGAAAAATCATTAGGATATTAAGTAAAGATTATGATCCATGAAGATATTTTGTAAATTTCCTACCTCAAATATATGGTTAATGAGGATAGGAGCAGGCTTCACTCAATTTTTGATAATACACTTTTTAGAGTGCTGGCCTAAAAATATAATACATAAGAATAGGACAGAGGCCGCACTATGCATAAACGTTGTGCAACGAATAAAAAACGTTTATGCATAGTGCGGCCTCTGTCCTATTCTTATCTACCTCAAATATATAAAACATTTATTTTTGTGAGTGGATGCAGCACAATCGCCAATAGAAATGGACAACTTTAAAGGCGATTTTCTCAATATTCAGATTTTTCTGGACCCTCAGATTCCAGATTTTCAAATAGTTGTATCTCAGCCAAATATTGTCCTGTCCTGGCAAACCATACATCAATGGAAAGATTATGTATTCAGATTTTTGTGGTTTTGTGGTCCAGGGTCACAATTGTGTTACAGGACACTGTATCCATAACTAAGACATTTCTAATTTGAGAAATTCTATTTTAATTCTATTTTATCCTTTTATTTTGCTGCTCTTTATGAGTTGTTCCGTGGAATATAGGGGATCCCCTGTGGCTCACATGGTAGAGTGTTTGCTGTCAACTAGGGCTGTCAATCTTCCTCTATAATGCTATTCGAATTCCATTCCTTATTTTATTCAATATTCGAATAATATTCGAATATTAAATGCTCAAATGTATCCTATTATTAATATTTACGACATTACACAGTCTTATGGATCGCCAATGCGTGATGTTGATCGGTCTCATATCTTCACAGATAAACCGTGTCAGTTTGTCTGTTATTGCCTTTTATTACATGGCTTGGTTGAATTCTAATGTAGAATGCTGTCAAAGAGTATAGAAGTACTTCTATACTCTTTGATGCGGTCTGTTATTTCTTGATAACAGACCGCTGCGAGTGCGAAGTATAACACGCATTGCCATGAAAAACAGCGTTGCTATGGACGCGGAACGGTCTATGTTCTTTAGCGGAAGCAGTACAATCGTTTTTAAATCAATAAACTCCTTTTTAAATCAATATTTTGTGTCAAATTGTTTATTTATTTTGTATAGCCATGTAATAAGTTCAGCCTGTCGGGGTTGTTATTCGCTATAACAACCGCCTCGCTATAATCCCTTAACGTGCGGACAGCTCGTAACCGTGATGAGGAGAGAGGTAGAAAAGAATAATTCTTGCCTGTTTTAGCGGCGGTTCCTCGGACAGATCGCCTAGCTTGTCAGGGTGTAACGTTGTCAGTTTTTCCATTAAGGGTTTGAAATCCAAACACCTTCAACACATCGCTTCTCAAATTGTCAGGAGTGGTGATCTCCGTTTTCGTGCATACATTGCTCTCCGCGATTTTTGACAGTATTGTTATGATACTGCGTGCGTGGATAACGTGCACAATTGTGTTACGATTCAAAAACGTTATTGTTCATCTGACGAAACAAAAGCATTTCATTTTCACATGCGCACAAGAAAGGCAAGATTGCATTTTTTTTTTTAATGTACAAAAGCAATATTCGAATAGGAACTTCAGCATTCGAATAGTATTGATTTTTTAAATATTCGAATTATATTCGAATTTCGGAATTCGTTCCAACAGCCCTACTGTCAACAATAAATCCTTATTTGAAGGTTCAGTTCTGGAGGTAGCATAAATGGCAAAAGAAAAGCTTCCAAAAACCTTTTTTGTTTGTTTGTTTTGTAGGTTCAAAGCTGTCACTTGGGTCACCTCCAGAAACTTAGAGCACATCACAATGCTTGTGAATACCGATACATGAAGGCGCACACAAAAACTGTAAATGATGAACGGGAGAAGACCATGTTTTTATATCAGAGCATGAAAACAAAGGTTAGTTGTATTAAATGCTTTCGTTTATATACCTTCGGTTGCTAGGTCATTCTTATGTTCGTAAAACAAGTGAACGTTGGGGCATTTTTCAACATCATAACATTGAGCTTGCCGTTTTCAGTCAGCAGGCCCTTCTAGTCAGCAGTTGGCCCACACATTGGTAATTTGTTGGCATGCAGTAGAGGGCCTGGGTTAGATTTGAGCCCAGGTCACAGTGCTCAGTCTGTACCCTAGACAGTGAGCCACAGGGTTCCCCAAAATAAAGCCACAGATCCGCCCATTGCAAGGCCTCTTCAGAAGCCTCATGAATGTTCTTGATAGCTCTTCTTCCCTTTAAAACCGAGAAGTTTTAGAGTCTGCTGAACTAATTTCCCAGCAAAGCTCTGACATCCAACTTCAACTGGCTCGCACAGAGATCTCCCGCCATTGCTCCAACACATTGAGACGAGCTCTTCATATTTTGCTGTATTATCCTGTCAATCCTGTCTTTAGAGCACAGTTAGTTAGAATATTACTGGAAGAACAGTTTGAGTGTGCTTACTGATATTTAGGATTGCTTGTTTAATATTCTTTTACTAAGAGAGCTATTATTTGTCCAGACAAATCAGTGGAGTCCACTAATGAAGTTGAACAACCATCCAAAGGTAATACGATTTAAATTAAACAGGAGGATTATGAAGACTTCTGATATTGTTTTCCTTTTAAAGAACCAGTACTTTATGATTTGCATGGTTTCACTTGCTTTTATTTTTTTTCATATCATTTCATATCAAAATAAACCCCAATATATTTGGTAAATTAGATGTATGGCACAATTACTGGTATCTATTTAGTCAGCATTTTGTGCCATTACTGTATATTATCTGTATTTAAAGTCTCCTCTGTTGTACTCATATGTTTTATAACAGGCAAGGATAAAGAACTGCAGCCAATTGGCAAGCACTTGGACAAACCACACACAACAAAGGGTAAGCTGTTTTTCAAATGTCTTATGAAATGTCACACTTTCCATTTTTTTGTGAAAGTCAGAATTAAGTCATTTTAATTGGAATCTACAAAGAGACCCATTTATATTGACAACAGGGTTCCCTTAAAGGGTTAGTTCACCTAAAAATGAAAGAATTCTGTCATTAATTACTCCCCATAATGTTGTTCCAAACCCGTAAGACATTTGTTCATCTTTGAAACACAAATGAAGTTATTTTTGACGCAATCTAAGAGGATTCTGATCCATTCATATGCAACAATGCCATTGCAACTTTCAAGGCCCAGAAAGTTAATAAAGACATTATTAAAATATGTGCACAAAAGGTTTTCTCATCGCTTCATAACTTGGACTATTTAACAATGTCTTTACTTCCTTTCTGGGCCTTGAAAGTTGTAGTGACGTTGCTGCCTATGTAAGGACCGAATCCTCTCGTATTTCATCAAAAATATCTTCATTTGTGTTTTGCAGATAAACTAGGGTCTAACAGGTTTGGAACGACATGAGGGAGAGTAATTAATGACAGAAGTTTCATTTTTGGGTGAACTAACCCTTTAAATTTAATGTGGAGGTCAAATTTGGTGAAAAGTGGAAAACGTCTTTGTTTCAGTGATCTGTGCTGATGGAGCTTTGTAACAGCAGCATGGCAGATCCAAAGTGGAGGAAGTGCTTATTTTACTGGCTACTTCTCTCCATACAGCGACTGTGTACGGACCATTTCTTAATCTACAAGTGTTGTATTGGACAGAACTGTCTGAGAATTCAGGCTCGCGACTAGATACCCTTACGGAATGAAAATATATTTCCAATATTTATGATCAATATATTATGATAAGTATATGGTGTAAATATACTTATTGGAGAAATGTATTCACAATATATTTACACTGTAAAATGTCATTAGTTGAGTGTACTTCGAAAACGTGGAAAACATTTATGGATTTGCTTAAATTTCAAGGGCGTTTTAATCAAATTTGAAAGTTTCTAATAGAATGACATACAAAAGAGTGTCGGGACAATGACTGTGAATTTATTTGTATTTATTCACTGAACTTTACTGAATAAATACAAAAAAACATCAACTTAACATAGAAGTTAATAGAAATCACTTCAATAGATTTCTACATTTTAAATAAAGCAACATGCAGCATATTCTCAATGTTTCTTGTTCTTCTGCTGATGTTATAATGTTATAAAGTCGAGAGCCCAACTAAAATCAAACACTGATCACAATCTGGTGACTAATATTATGTTATTTTCAATAAATCATCAACATCTAAATCTCAATCTAAATCTAAATGTTAATTCTCAGTAAGAACTTGTGTAGACGTCTGACAGAAATAAAGTCAGTCTGGTTAGTAATAAGTGAAGTTGGTAATGCTGTTTGTGGAGCTGTTTAACCCTCCTCTGCTGAGATCTTCACAGACCTGTTAGTGTTTAATGTTCTGTTGGGGTTTAAAGGGTTTGTGCTGAAGAACAGAGCCTGTGCTTCAGTCCAGCAGAAGATCAAGAAACATTGAGAATATGCTACATGTTGCTTTATCTAAATTGTATTGGAGTTATTCTTTTTTAAATGCATATATTCAGTGAAGTTTCAGACATGCACAAAGTATTTACAGTTTAATAAATAGAAATAAATACAAAGTCTATCATTGTCCCAACACCCTTAAGTCTTTGTACTAGTAACTTACAACTTTGATTAAAACACCCCCTTAAGAAATGTAAGGAAATCTTGTTCCTCGTGTTTTTGAAGTACACTCAATTAATGACATTTTACAGTGTAAATATATTTTAAATATATATTTTTCATAAATGAAAAGTGGCAATTCCTTGTGTATTATTCAATATATTGTATTTCATATATTTTTCAGTATATTTACACCATATAATAAATTGATCATAAATATGTAATTATATTTTCATTTCCAAGCAAAATCCTTATAATTGTGTTTTTTTTAGATCTGTTGCCGTTGGTCACCGTGGGCCAATATAATTTAAGCTTGGGTAAACCCCTCCCATTATGTGCAGCTTTAATTAGGTCCTATATCGTAAATGTTTCATTTCTAAAGGCTTAAACATGTAAAGAAAAGAAAAGGGAAAGGTCCTACAAATTTACTTCTTCAATTTCCCAAGCAGTCATTTATGGTTATGACCAATAAAACCTAAATATTTTGTCATGTTTGGCTTGGTCCATTTTCAGCCCAGATCCAATACACATCTTAGATAGTGACTAAATTACCAGCGATATTTTTGTCAAAATAGTCCTTATTAATACAGTATCACTGTTTATATTGTTACTAGGTATCATGCTTGCAAACATGTGCCAGAATTTACAGATTTTCAACCATGCGAACTAGATTTTAGCAAAAAAGTATGTATAAAACTGTGAGACAATGAGAGAAAAACTGAATACCATGTATTTATTTGATGTTATTCACGTTCATGTCGTGTGGGTTAACAATTACTTTTATCCCAATCACAATTACTAATAGCCTATTTATTTTTCTTTTATTCAGTATCTACACAAAACCCACGGAGAAAGTGGTCTAAAGAAGAGATCCAGGCTGTGGAAAAAACTCTGATGGACTACATCCACTCTGGGAAGGTTCCTGGTAAAGCCCAGTGCATGGAGTGCATTGAAAGGTCACCAGCGGCACTTCGGGGGAGAAGTTGGGAGGGGGTGAAATTTTATGTTAAGAATCGTATTGATGCCTTAAAGCGAAAAATGTAGAAGAAAAGGAAGATGTTTGTTGAAGGCAACAAGATGTTCAAAATGTGTTTCAAAACACAAGTTAAATAAATGTTCAAGAGCATTAAGAAATTGTAGATTCTTATTTTTGTTGTAATTACCCAAATTTCCAAACTTTTCTTGGGGAGGTTTATGGGGGGTTGTACATCAAATGTCTTCTACTCAAAAGAATTCAGTGTGGTCCAAAACTGTGGCACGTTTGCATACATTTTTTTAAAAAAAAACTAAATATTGCGAATTATTCCACAACGCATTAATACACATCGCACTCATTGGGTTTCATAGGTTTCTGTGCGTGAAATATTTTTAGGATGACGAATAAGAAAAAACACAAATAGCAAATAGCAATATATCTTGCAACCCTGTTGAATGCCAGCATGTGCTCTTGTTTTAATTCAGAGTTGATTCCAGTATGCACAAATAATTATTCAGCAAACACAATGATACCCGTGAACATTTCCTGCTTGCCATACAACATGACTGTCTTATTTATCCAAATGTAAACCTTTTCAGATTCTCAGTTGAAGAATAATAGATTCCTGTTAAACAGGAAGTGAGGTGAGGCTGTTGTCACTGTTTACATCCATACAAATGCTCTATTCAAATACAAGAGTTTATGGGAATTTGTAAATTGTAAAATAAAGTAAAAATCCATAAAAATATAAATATAGACAATTCTCCCTTTTAAACAACTCTTTAATGATGATGTAAACTTAATATTTATTGTTTATCTGGTACAAGTTTAAATTTGTATTAAAATTAGATAACCAAAAGCTAACTCATAATAGCGCCCCTCGTTGGTGGTTTGGGGTAAGACACAATAGGCAGGTCCCCACCGGAATAGAAAAACCAGACAAATATTCACCTTTTTAAAATTAAGAATTTCTGAAAAAAAAGTTGATTTTTGGGATTCAAAAATTCCCCCAGACACTTCTGACTAAAAATTATGGCTTTATTGTATTTAGAAATTGGTGTCCCCACGTGTCACCTTCTAGTCAGGAGTCCCCACGACGTAGCAAAAACAAGTATGTGTGTGTGTGTGTGTGTGTGTGTGCGCGTGCGTGTATGTATGTGGTGTGTGTGTGCGCGTGCATCTGTGTGTGTGCGCACGTGCGTGTGTGAACTGTTTGAAATCTGGAGTGTTTAAAAGACCGTGTTTACACTCCTCGACGAGCTGTTGGACTCGGCTAATTGAAAGCAAGCGTGGCTCTAACGAGAGAGATGTCGGTTTCAACAGTGGAAGCGATTATAAAACACCTTCGACAGTTTAAGGAGTTTAACTCTGAGGCCAGAGAAGTTCCCAGTCCACTGAGTCTGAACTTTAGTGCTTTATAAGATCATACCAGTAAAACATGGCCAGACACACAGCGTCAGGATAGAAAACTCAAAGCAACACCCATGCCTTAGAAATGCACAATAAAACAAGTGAAAAACGTGTGGAAATAGAGGAGTCAACGTGTGTGACAGAGCCGTGAGAACCGGCTGAATGAAAAGCCGAAGGAACACCAGCGCTGACACCAACACTGAAGAAACTGAGTATATTCATATTCACAGACATCAAGAAGAGGATGCTGGTGTTCTGTCTATACACATAAAGATGATTGTTTTTCATTAATAAAAGAAAGCAAATTTCCCAACGAAAAGACATGCAGAAAAGAAAGTGTAAGTGAAGTTGTTTGAAGTCAGAGTGTTAAACTATTGAACAGAACCTTTATTGTGTGCTGTCTGTGATGTGTGTTTGCTGTAAGTAAAGAGTGTGTGACGTTCATCATCATCTTCATCACAGCTGTTGTTCTTCCTAACATCTGCGTGTGAAACGCCTCTCGCTCTATTTCTGTCCGCTGTCATATTTTAAGGTTTGATGAATGTAATTATAAATCTGAGAAAGTTTCTCTTGTTTCTATAGCGATACGCTTCTAGTCGTGCGCAAACATGTTTAAGACGTCACACGACGGCAGCCCTGACCTCAGGATGACCTCTGACCCCACATGACCTGTTCTGTGGTGTGTGTGTGTGTGAGTGTGAGTTCAGGACTATTACATCATTTATTTTTGTAATAAACCAAGTAAAGTAGCAGCGAGTTTGACAGCAGTGATCAGAGTGTGTCTTTTTGGTCATTTTGTCCCAAAATAAGGCTAAAATTATCCGTTCTTTGTTAAAGTTGTGATGTTGAGTTAAAGATAGCCGCGAGCGTCTCTGGAGGAGTGTGTGTGACGCTGGTGTATTCATATTCCTGTGAGGCGTGAATAAACTCCCTGGACGCCCGTGAATGAGAGTGAATGTGTGACAGTTGTTCTATTCATGGCCTGATCTGCATACAAACACACACTCACACACTCCTTTCCGGTGTGATTTTGTGTGAATAAGAACAATACACTTTAATTATAGCTTTAGCCATGTTGACAAGCTGCTTCATAAATATAAAAATGTGTAAAACAATCATTTACTCGCGGGCTGAAGATGTTTGATGTATGTCGACAGTCATTGGATAATTAAGATAAATAATCATATATGGATGATTAGGTTCTCTATGCCGTTCTTACTGTCATCTTCTGTTTCAATCCAAATATTATGATCACAGTGTGAAATAATAACATTTATCTGGAACAATAAGGTTCATTAGTTAACATTAATGTATTAACTAACATGAACTAACAATGAGCAATACATGTGATACAGTATTTATTAATCTTTGTTAATATTAGTACAGCTCTTCAATGTTTGTTCATGTAATTAACTAATGTTAACAAATACAACCTTTGATTTTAATAATGTATTAGTAAATGTTTAAATTAATATGAACTAAGATGAATAAATGCTGTAGAAGTATTGTTCATTGTTAGTTCATGTTAACTAATGTAGTTATCTAATGTTAACTAATGAACCTTATTGTAAGTGTTACCCGTTTCTCGTCAGTAAAAACCTGGTTCATGTTTTCGAGGAACGGCATCGTCTTTTATTCACTGAAGACAAACTTTATTATCCTGATCGCAGTTTGTAAAGAGGCTTCTTTATTTTCTAAAACTATTCCTTTTCCCTTTGATCACACGTTTTTACAACTGAAGCTTCCCTGATTTCTCTCTTTTCTAATAACAATAGTAATCAACCGCTCTGTTTTCTCTGGTGATGTGAGCTTTAAGGGAATGTTACATCGTATCATTCTTCAAACATTATGGAATGTTACTTATGAATGTTCTGAAACAAGTAACATTTAAAAAATGAACGTCCACCTGAAACATTTCTGGAAAAAATTCCATGAAAGATGTTTGTATAATGTTTTTGTTCTAACGTTTTGAGAACATTATTAAAGACCTGGGGCCAGAATCACGAAAATCTTCTTAAGAAAGAAGATAAGAAAATTCTTAATATAAATTATAAGAAGCTCGTAAGGATGTTCCTAAGTGCAGTTCTTGAAAAATTCTTTAGAAGTTCTCAAATTCTTTCTTAAGAACATCTTGTTTTTTTCTTAAGAAGAACAAGAAAGGTGTTATTTGATTGAAAGGCCGGTATTGCTGAAGACTCACTGAATGAAAAACACCTCAAAGCCCGATAAGAACATTCTTAAGGGATACTCCACTTTAAAATGAAAATTCTGTCATCATATACTCACCCTCATGTTGTTTCAAACCTGTATGAATTTCTTTCTTCTGCTGAACAGAAAGGAAGATATTTAGAAGAATATCAGTAACCAGACAGTTTCTGGTCTCATTGACTTCTATAGTATATTTTTTTCCTAATATGGAAGTCAATGGGACTGGTTACTGATATTCTTCTAAATATCTTCCTTTCTGTTCAGCAGAAGAAAGAAATTTATACAGGTTTGAAACAACATGAGGGTGAGTATATGATGACAGAATTTTCATTTTAAAGTGAACTATCCCTTTAAGGAGATTTTTGGGGAATACAAAATATGCTTATCTTTTTTCTTAAAGGGATACTTCACCTCTGGAAAATGAATGTGTATTTAAAATGGGTCATTTATGTAGAATAAATGTGAAATTATTTTTAAATTTGGAGCCTTCTAGACTGAGCAAAGCCAGAAAATTTATTTTTGGCTCATGTGGATGAAAGACAACAACTCCCAGAATGCACTTGCTTCGCTGCCCTACAAGGCCACTCCCAAGCCACGCCTACCGGTAAGAGCGCGCAGTTGAACAACAAGGCTAGGCTACTTTAGCCTGGTTCTACCAGACTCTAGTACATTTCATTTGTACAGAGAGTCTGGCCTCGCTCCATTGAGAAACGTTTACTTCCTTGTAGGCGGGTTCTCTGTTAAAGTTCAAAACTATTGGATCTGCCCAGAGTCACTCAGGATCTGCCATAGCCAATCGCTAACGTGTGGTCGTCCGAATGATCAGAGGATTATGTTTAGAATAAGATGTCTGTCTTTTATAAAGTTTATAAAGCGATGAGAATACTTTTTGTGCGCAAAAACAAACAAAAAAAACGACTTTATTCCACTATTCATTTCCTTCTCTCTGTTCCTCGAGTCTTGATAAAGCAGCGCGTCTGTGTGTTGTACGTCACACGTAGGCTCACTACTGGCCGACGCTAGTCATGTGTGTGATCACATCAACGTCATCGTTCTCAGCCACTCCCTCTATTAGCTGATTGGTCCTACAAAAAATTTGTTTCTGGAAACCTAAGAATATACAGCAGTCCCAGACGTAGTACTGAAGGAAAATGAAATTGAGCGGAAGTACGTAGGAGGGCGGAGCCAGGCTAAGACTACTAGTGAGTCTCCCCGGGATTTTGAGATCACCCAAAATGTCCGGGATTCCGCTTGTGCGTTCTACAGTCGCCATTACTGTGGCGAGCAGGACGAGGCTGACGGCCGCGGGAGAACGGCGCGAGGCCGGTGGCGTCATTACTGAGACGCGCCGGGTCTCGCATCTCTCACGAGGAGCAGGAATTTTCTTAGCAATGTTAAAACGCACATCAACTGATCACTTGTTTAGCGTTCATGTAAACACTACATTCAGATTCACCAATCAGAATGAATTCAGTTAGACTGAAACAAAAGGTGAGCATGTAAACAATGAATGACGACTACAGAAAGCAAACGCCGAATCCCGGACATTTTGAACGATCTCGACGGCCGGACAAGTCCGGGAAAAAGAGGATGGTAACCCCTACTATTCAGCTTTCTCCACAGAACAAGAGCCTGCTAGCTTAGCTTCCAAAGAAAGATGGCTGACACTGCTTGTACATTCTGTGAGTGAGATCCCCCTATGGGCGGGTTGAGAACATGCGGGACAGCGCCACCTACTGGCTGTAGTCTCTCGCCTCTGGACAAAACATCCTCTGATGACGCAAAATGACAATTCTGGGGATATGAGGGAGGGAAGCACGGTAATTCGAAAATGTTTTGTGAATCCGGCCCCAGATCTGAAATGAACATTCTGTTAATGTTACTGGAAGAACGTTTGTTCGTAACTTTGAGAGAACGTTCCCTGTTATCTGGGTTTCCATAAACGAATAACAGACACATGAACATGTACAGTGTATCCTGACGAGTGTGTAGCGACGGCACTCATGGAGAAAGCGTGGAGTAAAGCTGACGACTGGTTTTGGCACATACAAAAGCTCATAAACTCTGCAAACTGATGAACTCTTCCAGACGGAGTGAGCGAGTCCTGAATCTGTTCGTTCCAGATCTTCTAATCCAGGATTTGGAAAATCACACAGTCTGGAACATGGGATTCCTTCATGAGGATGAGGAGGAGGATGAAGAGCTGAATGCATTGGATCAGAACACGTGTGGTCATGTAACAGTTGTGATTAACTACCATGTGATTGGATGGAGGACGACAGGTATCCCATGATTCCCTGTTTTCACTCGGCTCTGCTAATGACATGTGGGAGTTTCAGATGTTCTTCAGGAGGACGAGCGAGAGATGGAGAGAGTGAGAGAGAGAGAGAGAGAGAGAGAGAGAGAGAGAGAGAGAGAGAGAGAGAGAGAGAGAGAGAGAGAAAGACAGAGGGAGAGAAAGAGATGAGAGAGAGAGAGAGAGACGGGGGGAGAGAGAGAGAGAGAGAGAGAGAGAGAGAGATGGAGGGAGTGGAAGTGTGAGAGAGAGAGATGGAGAGAGAGAGAGATGGAGAGAGAGAGATGGAGAGAGAGAGATGGAGAGAGAGAGATGGAGAGAGAGAGATGGAGGGAGAGAGAGAGAGATGGAGAGAGAGAGATGGAGAGAGAGAGATGGAGAGAGAGAGAGAGAGAGAGAAAGACAGAGGGAGAGAAAGAGATGAGAGAGAGAGAGAGAAAGACAGAGGGAGAGAAAGAGATGAGAGAGAGAGAGAGAGAGAGAGAGAGAGAGATGGAGGGAGTGGAAGTGTGAGAGAGAGAGATGGAGAGAGAGAGAGATGGAGAGAGAGAGATGGAGAGAGAGAGATGGAGAGAGAGAGATGGAGGGAGAGAGAGAGAGATGGAGAGAGAGAGATGGAGAGAGAGAGATGGAGAGAGAGAGATGGAGAGAGAGAGATGGAGGGAGAGAGAGATGGAGAGAGAGAGATGGAGGGAGAGAGAGAGATGGAGGGAGAGAGAGATGGAGAGAGAGAGATGGAGAGAGAGAGATGGAGAGAGAGAGATGGAGAGAGAGAGATGGAGAGAGAGAGATGGAGGGAGAGAGAGATGGAGAGAGAGAGATGGAGGGAGAGAGATGGAGGGAGAGAGAGATGGAGAGAGAGAGATGGAGAGAGAGAGATGGAGAGAGAGAGATGGAGAGAGAGAGATGGAGAGAGAGAGATGGAGGGAGAGAGAGAGATGGAGGGAGAGA
This sequence comes from Scardinius erythrophthalmus, assembly GCF_964197995.2. Taxonomy (NCBI): domain Eukaryota; kingdom Metazoa; phylum Chordata; class Actinopteri; order Cypriniformes; family Leuciscidae; genus Scardinius; species Scardinius erythrophthalmus. The sequence continues at coordinate 559,209 of NC_138230.1, read as the reverse complement.
GAGATGGAGAGAGAGAGAGATGGAGAGAGAGAGATGGAGAGAGAGAGATGGAGAGAGAGAGATGGAGAGAGAGAGATGGAGGGAGAGAGAGATGGAGAGAGAGAGATGGAGGGAGAGAGAGATGGAGGGAGAGAGAGATGGAGAGAGAGAGATGGAGGGAGAGAGAGATGGAGAGAGAGAGATGGAGGGAGAGAGAGAGATGGAGGGAGAGAGAGATGGAGGGAGAGAGAGATGGAGAGAGAGAGATGGAGAGAGAGAGATGGAGAGAGAGAGATGGAGGGAGAGAGAGATGGAGAGAGAGAGATGGAGGGAGAGAGAGATGGAGAGAGAGAGATGGAGGGAGAGAGAGATGGAGAGAGAGAGATGGAGAGAGAGAGATGGAGAGAGAGAGATGTTGAGATGATGATGAGAGATGACCAAATTCAGAAAAATTAAAGCATATTCTGGGAGAAAACTCCAGCTCAATCACAACAGCAGCAAAATATGTGACAGCCTGCCACAAACTACGAGAGTCAGCCAGTGGACAAAACTACAGTCAGAATCATCCTTATCTCGTCTGAATGTTGGTACAAATGTACATAGGTGTTTTTTTTGTTTTTTTTTTATATATAAATGTATTCATGCATTTGTTTACTGATTGATTTATTGAATTTATTGATTATTTGTGTATGTAATGTCCATTTATGTAATGGCCAATGCTTTGGCAATACTGTACAAGTCATGCCAATAAAGCTCATTTGAATTTGAATTTGAGATGGAGAGAGAGAGATGGAGGGAGAGAGAGATGGAGAGAGAGAGATGGAGAGAGAGAGATGGAGAGAGAGAGATGGAGGGAGAGAGAGATGGAGAGAGAGAGATGGAGAGAGAGAGATGGAGAGAGAGAGATGGAGGGGGAGAGAGAGAGACGGAGGGAGAGAGAGAGAAACAGAGGGAGAGAGAGAGAGTTCATTGCTCAGAGACACTGATCATCTCAGTGCACCGTCATGATAATGAGAGTTAGAATGACACACACACTCACTCGCACACAAACACACACACTCTGACTCTCTCTCTCTCTCTCTCTCTCACACACACACACACACACACACACACATGTCAGGATCATTCACACTGCTGTCACAGATTCCACACTGTCACTCTAACAATGATCCTGATGTCGTTAATTAAAGAGAATCACGTCTTGTCCATTTACACTCGTTTATGTAAAGCATATTAACACACACACACACACACACACACACACACACACACACACACACTGCACTCATTTATGTAGAGCATGTCAATCATCTTCAGCTCCAAGGCTGGTCCTCTATAGAGGTATTTGTTCATTTTAACCTAAAATCTGAAAACTATTCATTATTTAATTATAAATTAAATCCTGATGTGCAGAAGTGTAAAGAATGTTAGAATAAAGGGGGAAACATTAAGGGAAAACTCAGCAAGCCTAAAAAGAATGTTCTATTTCCCTAAAGAAAACTTTCTCAGCTAAACAATCAGAAACCCATAAAAACATTACAAATAAAAAAACTAATCTTAATGACTTTTTTTGTGTTTTATAAATTTATGGAGAATTATAAGTTAAGATAGTATAAATAGATAGTCTATCATCGCCTTCTGTAAAGCTGATTCGAAACCATGTGTATTATGAAAGCTCAATACAAATAGATTTGACTTGAAATGTATGTTTTGTGGTTTTTAAAAATGCATGTTAACGTTGAGTCTGCTGATGACTCGGAGATGTTGAGCCGGCCAGTAATTGCATTTAATTTGCTCGTCGAAGCTGCTTTCTTTCATGTAGTGCTTTATTCTGTGCATAATGATGAATCTCCAATCCATCTGTAGATCCATACAGCGTTTTAACTTCCATGTGTAATGGGTTCAGGAAAGAAGTCTTGCTGGGTAAATTGGGCTCTTTTGCTTTTAAACGTTTTGCTTTTAACCTAAAAGGCCCCAGCATTAACAAAAGAAGATGTGTCTCATGTTCTCATCGGAGTGGCTTTGCTGCAGTTTCACCTGCAGACGGTCTCAATAAACGCACATGGTTTTTCCACATGTAATGATAAGCTGCTTTGGCACTGGAGTGAGAACACGTTTGTGTTTCTGAAAACTTCTGTTCTCACTGCAAACACACATGAGCCTCAGACAGGACACAAGAAACCATCTAGCAAACACACAGAACACTATCTATCCATCCATCGTTCTATCTCTCTGCCTGTCTGTTCATCCCTCCCTCTATTCATTTCAATTCAATTCAATTAACTTTTACTTGTATAGTGCTTTTAACACCCAGGTCTTTAACTGTAGAGGATGAGGTAACAGTACATACAAGAGATTCTGTTTACAGGTTTTTGGTCCAATAAGTAATACCTCAGTCTTATCTGAATTTAATAGGAGAAAATTACAGGTCACCCAGTGTTTTATATCTTTAACACATTCTGTCAACTTAGATCATTTGGAGATTTCATCTGGATGTGATGAAATATATAACTGAGTACCATCTGCATAACAGAGGAAACCTATTCCATGTTTTCTTATAATGTTACCAAGTGGCAGCATATACACTATATTGCCAAAAGTATTGGGACACTCCTCCAGTGAGTTCAGGTGTTCCAGTCACTTCCATGACCACAGCTGTATAAATCAAGCACTGGGCATGCAGACGCTTCTACACACATCTGTGTAAGAATGGGTTGCTCTCAGGAGCTCAGTGAACTCAAGCGTGGGACCGTGATCGGTTGCCATCTGTGCATTAAGTCCATTCGTGAAATTTCCTCACTACTAAATATTCTACGGTCAACTGTTAGTGGTATTATAACAAAGTGGGAGCAGTTGGGAACAACAGTAACTCAGCCATGAAGTGGTAGGCCACAAAAAATCCCAGAGTGGGTCAGCGTCCTGTCTGGCAATCCGATGGACGAGGATAACGCTACTTGCCTGATTGCAAGTGTAAAGTTTGGTGGAGGGGGGGGTATTTGGAGGGGGGTTATGGTGTGGGGTTGTTCGGTGGAGGGGGTTATGGTGTGGGGTTGTTTGGTGGAGGGGGTTATGGTGTGGGGTTGTTTGGTGGAGGGGGGATTATGTGGAGGGGGGTTATGGTGTGGGGTTGTTCGGTGGAGGGGGTTATGGTGTGGGGTTGTTTGGTGGAGGGGGTTATGGTGTGGGGTTGTTTGGTGGAGGGGGTTATGGTGTGGGGTTGTTTGGTGGAGGGGGTTATGGTGTGGGGTTGTTTGGTGGAGGGGAGTTATGGTGTGGGGTTGTTTGGTGGAGGGGGGATTATGTGGAGGGGGGTTATGGTGTGGGGTTGTTTGGTGGAGGGGGGATTATGTGGAGGGGGGTTATGGTGTGGGGTTGTTTGGTGGAGAGGGGGTTATGTGGAGGGGGGTTATGGTGTGGGGTTGTTCGGTGGAGGGGGGATTATGTGGAGGGGGGTTATGGTGTGGGGTTGTTTGGTGGAGAGGGGGTTATGTGGAGGGGGGTTATGGTGTGGGGTTGTTCGGTGGAGGGGGGGTTATGTGGAGGGGGTTATGGTGTGGGGTTGTTTGGTGGAGGGGGGTTATGGTGTGGTGTTGTTTGGTGGAGGGGGTTATGGTGTGGGGTTGTTTGGTGGAGGGGAGTTATGGTGTGGGGTTGTTTGGTGGAGGGGGGATTATGTGGAGGGGGTTATGGTGTGGGGTTGTTTGGTGGAGAGGGGGTTATGTGGAGGGGGGTTATGGTGTGGGGTTGTTCGGTGGAGGGGGGGTTATGTGGAGGGGGGTTATGGTGTGGGGTTGTTCGGTGGAGGGGGGGTTATGTGGAGGGGGGTTATGGTGTGGGGTTGTTCGGTGGAGGGGGGGTTATGTGGAGGGGGGTTATGTTGGGGGAGGGGGGTTATGGTGTGGGGTTGTTTGGTGGAGGGGGGGTTATGTGGAGGGGGGTTATGTTGGGGGAGGGGGGTTATGGTGTGGGGATGTTTGGTGGAGGGGGGATTATGTGGAGGGGGTTATGGTGTGGGGTTGTTTGGGGGGGGGTGATGGTGTGGGGTTGTTTGGGGGGGGTGATGGTGTGGGGTTGTTTGGTGGAGGGGAGTTATGTTGGGGGAGGGGGTGATGGTGTGGGGTTGTTTGGTGGAGGGGAGTTATGTTGGGGGAGGGGGGTGATGGTGTGGGGTTGTTTGGGGGGGGTGATGGTGTGGGGTTGTTTGGGGGGGGGTGATGGTGTGGGGTTGTTTGGGGGGGGTGATGGTGTGGGGTTGTTTGGGGGGGGGGTGATGGTGTGGGGTTGTTTTTCAGGACTTGGCCCCTTATTTCCAGTGAAAGGAACTCTTAATGCTTCACCATACCAAGACATTTAACTTTCTGGGAAGAGTCTGGTGATGCTCCTGTTCCAGCACGACTGCGCTCCAGTGCTCAGAGCAGGACCATAAACACACGGATGAGGAGTCTGGTGTGGAGGAACTGGACTCCTGCACAGAGTCCTGAGCTCATCCCGAGAGAACAGCTTTGGGATCACCTTAGAGCGAGACTGAGAGCTTCTCCTCCAGCATCAGAGCCGGACCTCACTAATGCGCTTCTGGAAGAATGATTCCCACAAACACACTCCTAACCCTTGAGGAAAGCCTTCCCAGAAGAGTTGAAGCTGTTATAGCAGCAAAGGGTGGAGCAACTCAATATTAAAACCCTACGGATCAGGAATGGGATGTCATTGAAGTTCATGTGCATGTAAAGGCAGACGTCCCAAAACTTTTGGCAAGATAGTGTATATTGAGAATAGCAGAGGGCCTAACACAGATCCTTGCGGCACTCCGTAATTTACTGACGTTATCTTAAGCCTGGAACACACCAAGCCGACGCCGACGAACTAGCGCTGATGAAAGCCGACTGTGTTGTCGCCTCGCGTCGGGGTAAAAAGTGCACTTGAACACACAGAGAGAACTCCTGCCGACTGTCAGCTAGAAAGCGGGTTCTGCGCCTGCGTGTAAATGAGACAACTGTCTATTTTTGCAGATCTATTCGTCTATATTCGTTATTCAAAAAGGGAAACGGACGCTGCCGGCTTCAAATACACAAACGTAAACAAAGCAGTGCGCGCTTACCGATTTGAATATCACAGCAGCTAAACACTTTCTTTATTCCACTCCGCTCGTGTTAATATTGAAATATTCGCCAAGGAACACTCAGGTAAGATGACGTAACATTAGAACAGCCTTCTATCTGTACCGTTTTTGACTTTGCTCGCTGTTTTGCTATTATTCTCGTGCACTGCCTCCTTCACTAAGCTGAACAGCCAATCAGAGTTCCCTCTTTCACCGACGGCCCGACGCCGATTCAACATGTCGAATCGGCCGTTACAAAGCCGACGAGGACCAATTTCAGCCGACGGAGGGGAACACACCGAGAAGATTTAGTCGGCCGACGCACGGAAACTGCCCGACGGCCGACCGTCGGCTTGGTGTGTTCCAGGCTTTAGATATTCTCCTTTTAAATAGACGAGATGATAACGGTCTGATAGACACTGTCTAAACCAGTCTAAACCAGCTTAACGCCTGTCCCTGAATACCTGTGCAATTGTGTAATCGATCTAAGAGTATTTTATGATCTATCTTGTCGAACGCAGTACTAAGATCAAGTAAGACTAGTATCCACCTGTTTCCGGGGGGCGCTACTGTAAAATAGAATGTGGGCGAAACTTCCGGTTAGGTGGCGGAAGTAGTAAATCAACGGTATTTTGTGTTACATAGCGAAGAGGTTAGGTATTTTTCGAGTACATTTTTCTACTATTTAAAGTCGCAAACATTAATGAGAGATGTCGTTACGGAGCTCAGGGACAACATGTGCTGTTCGTGGTTGTACATATAACCGCACTAACCTAAATCAGTGGCTTAAACGTGAGTGTTTTGAACATAAGCCTAAAACTAAATCTGAGTGTTCCTGTGAACGATTATACAGTTTCCATCAACTCCCAAAAGACGACGAATCAATTAGAATATGGAGGAAGAACTTAAACTTAAAAACACCCCCAAAACACCTGTTTGTGTGCTCGTTTCACTTCGTGGACAAGAAGCCAACACTGGATAACCCGTACCCAACGCTCTTTCTGGGTTACGAGAAGCAACCGGAGAAGAGCTAGGATTCGACATGTCACAACAACAACAACAGGTAACTTAACATTAATGTAATGTCAACTAGCTTGTTTTTTTTTTCTTGAATTACTTAATATTAATATGAAAAACTGTGCCATGATGGTAAACAGGTAGCCTGATGTTTTTACCTCGCATAAACTTTTATTGTGACGAGATGGAGGGCACAATGGTACACAGTGACAGATGCTAATTTAATTTCCTCTATTAGTTAACATTTAATGTTACAGAATATCTATATTGATGATATTAAACGCAGTCTAGATGTTTTTCAAGACTCTAATGCCCCCTAATTATTTTTTCTTTTTTTTCTGCCACTAAACAAATCGTCATTGAAGGACTAACCAGCTAAATATAAAACCACCACAGCTAAATATGTACTTAATGTATTCCCTGCAGATGAGCCTGATGTGATGCAGGTTTCTGGGGACCCAGATCCTACCTCAAAGACCTTCCATGATGCCCAGACACAGTGGTCAGACCCAACAATGGAGGACCACACCTACTCCAAAGCACCTACTATCACATGTGGTATGACAACTGCCCCATCCACTGAGAGGACACTGCCTGTTGCAGATGTTATTTTGAAAGACGATACAGACTGTCTGCTGTACACAGGGATTCCACTTCTTGAATTCAAAACCCTTGTGTCTTGCTTGCAACGTTTTGCCCCTACATCGTCAGCATTTTCAGCAGAGGACCAAATCCTCTTGACATTAATGAAGCTTAGACAGAACTTTGTTATTGCCGATTTAGCTAGACGCTTCAAAATGTCACCTGGTCAGGTCAGTAAAACACTGACATTCTGGATAGATGTGATTGCTGAGCACACCCAGGATCTCATTCCATGGCTGCCGCGCGAAACAATAAAAGCCACTTTGCCGCAAATTTTTAAGGACAATTTCCCCAACACAACTTGTGTCGTTGACTGCACAGAAAGTGTCTTGCAGAAGGCTAAAAATCTGGACTCAAGAACTGAATCTTATAGTCACTACTATGCAAACAATACTGTCAAGTATCTAGTAGCAATTGCTCCATCTGGTATGGTTATGTACATTTCAGAGGCTTACGGTGGCAAATGTAGCGATAGATTCATCACACAGAACTCTGGGTTTCTCGACCATTTGCGTGCTGGAGATGAGGTGATGGGGGACCGTGGCTTCACCATCAGAGATCTGCTAGAGGAACGGAATGTTCGTTTGATCATGCCAGCTTTTACGCGCAAGAAATGCCAGCTGACAAATGAGCAGGTCACACGCACAAGACGCATTGCTAATGTCCGCATCCACATTGAGCGAGCAATCAGACGTCCTAAGGTGTACAAGATCCTCTCTCAAACTGTGCCAATTAATTTTGTCCCTAAAATCGACAAAATACTAAGAATCTGTGCAGCACTCGTAAATCTACGAGGAGAGCTTATTTCTAGAACATAGACACCATATCTTACACAATCAGCTTAAATGTTCAATTCTCAAATGTTCTAACTTTATCAACTGTATAAACCAATACACAACTTTTACTTGCACTGATATACCAACACTTTTTTTTAATTGTTATTTCATAGACAGCTATTTTCTTTTTCTGTGTAAATTTGTTTAAATTCTTAATATTTTTCAATCTTGTAATATTCTGCAAAAGAGAGAAGTGTGTGTACTTTCACAGTATAGTATTGCTATGTTTTTTAATTGAAATGTTCTGAATACCACTGTTAACGAAATGTGCAAATGGCACATTAATTTATTCTCATAAATAAACTCAAAAGCCAATGACTAAGTGTGTAATATGTTTTTATTCAGTGGGTATTTTTTATTTTAATTGTGGTTTGTTTCCTCACACAACTGTAACTATGCCTTTATAAGTATCGATTATTAATAAAATTATTATAATATTGAGAACAGTGTACTACGCACTTCCCCCAACATTCCCCCAACTACGCATTAAACATCTGCAGGTATGTTGGACAGAGATGTATTTTCTTGTCAGCAAAATCATCAGCCAATCTAGGTAGCATGTGTACAAAGAAGAAGTTCTGCAACTGTTGCACTTGTGCATCTGTGTAGTGCTTATCAAATGGAATCTCCAATTCGATGTCCTCACTTGGTGTCCAGATGACTAGCTTGCAACTTTGTAGGCCCAGACACATCATGGTCAGTTGTGTCTGAAAGAAGGATTAAGAGTATATGTTTGTAAAAATAATCTGTTTAATTAATGCATACAGGTGCATACATTAGAATGTCGTGGAAAAGTTCATTTATTTGAATTTGGGGGTTTCATAATCATCAAAATTATAACAAATAAAGGCTTGAAATATCTCACTTTGCATGTAATGAGTCTATATAATATATAAGTTTCACATTTTAAGTTGAATTCCTGAAATAAATGAACTTTTCCACGACATTCTTATTGAGAAGCACCTGTAAGTTTACAATACAATGTTAGTCTAATAATAGAGCTACTTTCATATTAAAAAGTATATTTCTAAATATAGAAAATACATTTTATTTAAAAACAAAAATCTTTATCATTAAATTATTAAAGAATCACCTGGAGGTAGTATCCATCCTTTCCTTTAGGAGAAATCAGGTACTGTCCATCACCTAAACTTTTGATGTCACCATTTGGCCGTCCCAGAAATTCTGCCAGTGACATGGAGCTCTTGAAGGGGCACTTGATCTCAAGGAGTTGTGCTGAGTCAAGGATCCCATCTGGGCTGGCTCCGGGTGCACGACCAGGCCTCTCTTCTCCACAGTATGCCCTCTGCTCTCCATGAGTGTGATGACGTTTATCTCATTTTCTTTGCCATGCTGTGTTGCTGTATTGCCGGTGAATGTTGGGTACAGATGCTCATTTAGAAATTTTTGAGGATCTGTGGTGCTTCGTTTTGGGACCCGTTTTGCTGTGCTGGCTGTTAGACGCAGCTTTCTAGCATCATGCCATGACTGTGAAGCACTTTGCATCCTGGTTTCTTCCATCAGTGTAGCTGCTTGTGTAGGGGACACTTTAATGTAGGCCTCATAAAAATGTGTGCATTTTGGACATGTTAGTGTTGTGCTGTGTTCAGTATGACAGAGTGTATTACTGTGGGTTGGATCATGTTTGCTGTGGCCTGCCTTGTTGCTGTCTACATCTGCTCTATAACTTAACTGAATAAGACCATTTGTCTGGAGCTGAAACAGTGGGGCCATCACTGATGAATTACTGTGGGCTATAAACTCTCTGTGGTTCTTAAAAAGTTGGGGAGGCATTGTTGATTCTTGCATTGTTGATGTGCCTGGATAAATGTGGTATGGCCTGTGATGGTTAAAATTAATGTTCTTCACCTTCCTCATTCCTACATTCTTCTTCGCACCTGAATTCCACTTCCTTTGCACATCAGTACATGCCATCCCTGTCTTTCCCTGCCTGACTGCATTCTCAACCTAAATTGAATTAAATTTTATTATCCAACAATATTAAAATAAATATTTTAAGTCAAGGCTACTGTGAAGCAACATATACAGAACATGAATGACACACAGTAAACATTTCAGTTCAGTAAGTTACATTTATTAATTAGTTAAAAATATACAATAATACACAATACAATAATACATTTTGTGCCCTTAATTGTCCTAACTTTACTGACCTTCCACAAAAGTGCTGCTGCATGACTACAAGAGCGTCCTAGCCCTGCAATACATGAACAACCCGCTGTCTGTACTTCACCTGTCACTGAAACTAGCACCCAAGCCTTATGATGTGTTACGTGCAGGCTCTGGCTCGGCTCAATGTCAGCTTTTAGATACGCAAGATCGTTTCCGACGTCCTTAAACAACACTCGACCGACTTTATCGCTGTGTAGATATTGATATGCCTCTGAGCTTTTCAGATTGCTCATCGCCTTACCATCACAGGCTACTGAATCTACAAAATAGCTAAAAATGTTACCATACGTGATACGAGGCCACTTCTTCACGTCATCCTCCCAACCATCTACCGCGGATGGTAAAGGTACTGTTATATCACCCCTTTTAATTTTGTTGAGGTTGTGTTCCCACATCATTAATTTTGGATCGCTAAATCTTGAATGACGGTCAACTAATGAATGAATGAGTGTTAACTCCCGCTTGTTTACTTCGAACCGGAAGTCGCGCCCACTTTTGACGCAGTGCCTCATGGGACGTAGGAAACTTGTGGATAGGTTTGAAACGGCTTCAAAAACATTCTTGATTGTCTTGACAAACTTTTGTTCTTTCCCAGAATCCTCTGCTGCTCCTCCAGTGTAGAGCGTGGACGGACCCGCGTGTTCTTTCCCAGAATCCTCTGCTGCTCCTCCAGTGTAGAACGTGGACGGACCCGCGTGTTCTTTCCCAGAATCCTCTGCTGCTCCTCCAGTGTAGAATGTGGACGGACCCGCGTGTTCTTTCCCACAATCCTCTGCTGCTCCTCCAGTGTAGAGCGTGGACGGACCCGCGTGTTCTTTCCCAGAATCCTCTGCTGCTCCTCCAGTGTAGAACGTGGACGGACCCGCGTGTTCTTTCCCAGAATCCTCTGCTGCTCCTCCAGTGTAGAATGTGGACGGACCCGCGTGTTCTTTCCCAGAATCCTCTGCTGCTCCTCCAGTGTAGAACGTGGACGGACCCGCGTGTTCTTTCCCAGAATCCTCTGCTGCTCCTCCAGTGTAGAGCGTGGACGGACCCGCGTGTTCTTTCCCAGAATCCTCTGCTGCTCCTCCAGTGTAGAGCGTGGACGGACCCGCGTGTTCTTTCCCACAATCCTCTGCTGCTCCTCCAGTGTAGAACGTGGACGGACCCGCGTGTTCTTTCCCAGAATCCTCTGCTGCTCCTCCAGTGTAGAACGTGGACGGACCCGCGTGTTCTTTCCCACAATCCTCTGCTGCTCCTCCAGTGTAGAACGTGGACGGACCCGCGTGTTCTTTCCCACAATCCTCTGCTGCTCCTCCAGTGTAGAACGTGGATGGACCCGCGTGTTCTTTCCCAGAATCCTCTGCTGCTCCTCCAGTGTAGAGCGTGGACGGACCCGCGTGTTCTTTCCCAGAATCCTCTGCTGCTCCTCCAGTGTAGAGCGTGGACGGACCCGCGTGTTCTTTCCCAGAATCCTCTGCTGCTCCTCCAGTGTAGAACGTGGATGGACCCGCGTGTTCTTTCCCAGAATCCTCTGCTGCTCCTCCAGTGTAGAGCGTGGACGGACCCGCGTGTTCTTTCCCAGAATCCTCTGCTGCTCCTCCAGTGTAGATCGTGGATGGACCCGCGTGTTCTTTCCCAGAATCCTCTGCTGCTCCTCCAGTGTAGAGCGTGGACGGACCCGCGTGTTCTTTCCCACAATCCTCTGCTGCTCCTCCAGTGTAGAGCGTGGACGGACCCGCGTGTTCTTTCCCACAATCCTCTGCTGCTCCTCCAGTGTAGAACGTGGACGGACCCGCGTGTTCTTTCCCACAATCCTCTGCTGCTCCTCCAGTGTAGAACGTGGACGGACCCGCGTGTTCTTTCCCAGAATCCTCTGCTGCTCCTCCAGTGTAGAACGTGGACGGACCCGCGTGTTCTTTCCCACAATCCTCTGCTGCTCCTCCAGTGTAGAGCGTGGATGGACCCGCGTGTTCTTTCCCAGAATCCTCTGCTGCTCCTCCAGTGTAGAACGTGGATGGACCCGCGTGTTCTTTCCCAGAATCCTCTGCTGCTCCTCCAGTGTAGAACGTGGACGGACCCGCGTGTTCTTTCCCACAATCCTCTGCTGCTCCTCCAGTGTAGAGCGTGGATGGACCCGCGTGTTCTTTCCCAGAATCCTCTGCTGCTCCTCCAGTGTAGAACGTGGACGGACCCGCGTGTTCTTTCCCACAATCCTCTGCTGCTCCTCCAGTGTAGAGCGTGGACGGACCCGCGTGTTCTTTCCCAGAATCCTCTGCTGCTCCTCCAGTGTAGAACGTGGACGGACCCGCGTGTTCTTTCCCACAATCCTCTGCTGCTCCTCCAGTGTAGAGCGTGGACGGACCCGCGTGTTCTTTCCCAGAATCCTCTGCTGCTCCTCCAGTGTAGAGCGTGGACGGACCCGCGTGTTCTTTCCCACAATCCTCTGCTGCTCCTCCAGTGTAGAGCGTGGACGGACCCGCGTGTTCTTTCCCAGAATCCTCTGCTGCTCCTCCAGTGTAGAGCGTGGATGGACCCGCGTGTTCTTTCCCAGAATCCTCTGCTGCTCCTCCAGTGTAGAACGTGGACGGACCCGCGTGTTCTTTCCCACAATCCTCTGCTGCTCCTCCAGTGTAGAGCGTGGACGGACCCGCGTGTTCTTTCCCAGAATCCTCTGCTGCTCCTCCAGTGTAGAGCGTGGACGGACCCGCGTGTTCTTTCCCAGAATCCTCTGCTGCTCCTCCAGTGTAGAACGTGGACGGACCCGCGTGTTCTTTCCCACAATCCTCTGCTGCTCCTCCAGTGTAGAACGTGGACGGACCCGCGTGTTCTTTCCCAGAATCCTCTGCTGCTCCTCCAGTGTAGAGCGTGGATGGACCCGCGTGTTCTTTCCCACAATCCTCTGCTGCTCCTCCAGTGTAGAACGTGGACGGACCCGCGTGTTCTTTCCCAGAATCCTCTGCTGCTCCTCCAGTGTAGAGCGTGGACGGACCCGCGTGTTCTTTCCCACAATCCTCTGCTGCTCCTCCAGTGTAGAACGTGGACGGACCCGCGTGTTCTTTCCCACAATCCTCTGCTGCTCCTCCAGTGTAGAGCGTGGACGGACCCGCGTGTTCTTTCCCAGAATCCTCTGCTGCTCCTCCAGTGTAGAGCGTGGATGGACCCGCGTGTTCTTTCCCAGAATCCTCTGCTGCTCCTCCAGTGTAGAGCGTGGACGGACCCGCGTGTTCTTTCCCAGAATCCTCTGCTGCTCCTCCAGTGTAGAACGTGGACGGACCCGCGTGTTCTTTCCCAGAATCCTCTGCTGCTCCCCCAGTGTAGAGCGTGGACGGACCCGCGTGTTCTTTCCCAGAATCCTCTGCTGCTCCTCCAGTGTAGAACGTGGACGGACCCGCGTGTTCTTTCCCAGAATCCTCTGCTGCTCCTCCAGTGTAGAACGTGGACGGACCCGCGTGTTCTTTCCCAGAATCCTCTGCTGCTCCTCCAGTGTAGAGCGTGGACGGACCCGCGTGTTCTTTCCCACAATCCTCTGCTGCTCCTCCAGTGTAGAACGTGGACGGACCCGCGTGTTCTTTCCCAGAATCCTCTGCTGCTCCTCCAGTGTAGAGCGTGGACGGACCCGCGTGTTCTTTCCCAGAATCCTCTGCTGCTCCTCCAGTGTAGAGCGTGGACGGACCCGCGTGTTCTTTCCCAGAATCCTCTGCTGCTCCTCCAGTGTAGAACGTGGACGGACCCGCGTGTTCTTTCCCAGAATCCTCTGCTGCTCCTCCAGTGTAGAGCGTGGACGGACCCGCGTGTTCTTTCCCACAATCCTCTGCTGCTCCTCCAGTGTAGAGCGTGGACGGACCCGCGTGTTCTTTCCCAGAATCCTCTGCTGCTCCTCCAGTGTAGAGCGTGGACGGACCCGCGTGTTCTTTCCCAGAATCCTCTGCTGCTCCTCCAGTGTAGAACGTGGACGGACCCGCGTGTTCTTTCCCAGAATCCTCTGCTGCTCCTCCAGTGTAGAGCGTGGACGGACCCGCGTGTTCTTTCCCAGAATCCTCTGCTGCTCCTCCAGTGTAGAGCGTGGACGGACCCGCGTGTTCTTTCCCAGAATCCTCTGCTGCTCCTCCAGTGTAGAGCGTGGATGGACCCGCGTGTTCTTTCCCAGAATCCTCTGCTGCTCCTCCAGTGTAGAGCGTGGACGGACCCGCGTGTTCTTTCCCAGAATCCTCTGCTGCTCCTCCAGTGTAGAGCGTGGACGGACCCGCGTGTTCTTTCCCAGAATCCTCTGCTGCTCCTCCAGTGTAGAGCGTGGACGGACCCGCGTGTTCTTTCCCAGAATCCTCTGCTGCTCCTCCAGTGTAGAGCGTGGACGGACCCGCGTGTTCTTTCCCACAATCCTCTGCTGCTCCTCCAGTGTAGAGCGTGGATGGACCCGCGTGTTCTTTCCCAGAATCCTCTGCTGCTCCTCCAGTGTAGAGCGTGGACGGACCCGCGTGTTCTTTCCCAGAATCCTCTGCTGCTCCTCCAGTGTAGAACGTGGACGGACCCGCGTGTTCTTTCCCAGAATCCTCTGCTGCTCCTCCAGTGTAGAGCGTGGACGGACCCGCGTGTTCTTTCCCAGAATCCTCTGCTGCTCCTCCAGTGTAGAGCGTGGACGGACCCGCGTGTTCTTTCCCACAATCCTCTGCTGCTCCTCCAGTGTAGAGCGTGGATGGACCCGCGTGTTCTTTCCCAGAATCCTCTGCTGCTCCTCCAGTGTAGAGCGTGGACGGACCCGCGTGTTCTTTCCCAGAATCCTCTGCTGCTCCTCCAGTGTAGAACGTGGACGGACCCGCGTGTTCTTTCCCACAATCCTCTGCTGCTCCTCCAGTGTAGAGCGTGGACGGACCCACGTGTTCTTTCCCAGAATCCTCTGCTGCTCCTCCAGTGTAGAGCGTGGATGGACCCGCGTGTTCTTTCCCAGAATCCTCTGCTGCTCCTCCAGTGTAGAGCGTGGACGGACCCGCGTGTTCTTTCCCAGAATCCTCTGCTGCTCCTCCAGTGTAGAGCGTGTCGTATTTTAATGTCATTTGTCGGAAGTGTGTAGTTCGTATTTCAGCCGTTTGCTGTTATTCTTCATTGTTCTCAGGAGGTTTTTGTCTTAAAGTTCATTGACTCTCTTGAGACTGCACTGGTGTTCAGAGCTTCACCGTATCCATGGTTACACACACACACACACACACACACAAACACACACACAGACACTCAGGAAATCCCTGGTTATGTATCCAGGTATGATAAACCTAGAATCATCTGTGTGTTCAGTTCTCTGTGAGTGTGTGACAGTGACCGGTGTGTGTGTTCAGTTCTCTGTGAGTGTGTGACAGTGACCGATATGTGTGTTCAGTTCTCTGTGAGTGTGTGACAGTGACCGGTGTGTGTGTTCAGTTCTCTGTGAGTGTGTGACAGTGACCAGTGTGTGTGTTCAGTTCTCTGTGAGTGTGTGACAGTGACCGGTGTGTGTGTTCAGTTCTCTGTGAGTGTGTGACAGTGACCGGTGTGTGTGTTCAGTTCTCTGTGAGTGTGTGACAGTGACCGGTGTGTGTGTTCAGTTCTCTGTGAGTGTGTGACAGTGACCAGTGTGTGTGTTCAGGTTCAGTTCTCTGTGAGTGTGTGACAGTGACCGGTGTGTGTGTTCAGTTCTCTGTGAGTGTGTGACAGTGACCAGTGTGTGTGTTCAGTTCTCTGTGAGTGTGTGACAGTGACCGGTGTGTGTGTTCAGTTCTCTGTGAGTGTGTGACAGTGACCGGTGTGTGTGTTCAGTTCTCTGTGAGTGTGTGACAGTGACCAGTGTGTGTGTTCAGTTCTCTGTGAGTGTGTGACAGTGACCAGTGTGTGTGTTCAGGTTCAGTTCTCTGTGAGTGTGTGACAGTGACCGGTGTGTGTGTTCAGTTCTCTGTGAGTGTGTGACAGTGACCAGTGTGTGTGTTCAGGTTCAGTTCTCTGTGAGTGTGTGACAGTGACCGGTGTGTGTGTTCAGTTCTCTGTGAGTGTGTGACAGTGACCGGTGTGTGTGTTCAGTTCTCTGTGAGTGTGTGACAGTGACCGGTGTGTGTGTTCAGTTCTCTGTGAGTGTGTGACAGTGACCGGTGTGTGTGTTCAGTTCTCTGTGAGTGTGTGACAGTGACCGGTGTGTGTGTTCAGTTCTCTGTGAGTGTGTGACAGTGACCGGTGTGTGTGTTCAGGTTCAGTTCTCTGTGAGTGTGTGACAGTGACCGGTGTGTGTGTTCAGTTCTCTGTGAGTGTGTGACAGTGACCGGTGTGTGTGTTCAGGTTCAGTTCTCTGTGAGTGTGTGACAGTGACCGGTGTGTGTGTTCAGGTTCAGTTCTCTGTGAGTGTGTGACAGTGACCGGTGTGTGTGTTCAGTTCTCTGTGAGTGTGTGACAGTGACCGGTGTGTGTGTTCAGGTTCAGTTCTCTGTGAGTGTGTGACAGTGACCGGTGTGTGTGTTCAGTTCTCTGTGAGTGTGTGACAGTGACCGGTGTGTGTGTTCAGGTTCAGTTCTCTGTGAGTGTGTGACAGTGACCGGTGTGTGTGTTCAGGTTCAGTTCTCTGTGAGTGTGTGACAGTGACCGGTGTGTGTGTTCAGGTCTCTGTGAGTGTGTGACAGTGACCGGTGTGTGTGTTCAGGTTCAGTTCTCTGTGAGTGTGTGACAGTGACCGGTGTGTGTGTTCAGGTCTCTGGAGGACTGGTCACTGATGACGTTCTCTGCGTGGTTCTTCCGGGATCTTCCGGTCCACGAGCCTGAGCTTCTCCACTCGCCGCCCACCGCTCGTGAGGGAAACCTCCGTGTTTTCAGTTAAAGATAGCAGACCTGTGATGATGAACACAGCAGAAGAGGAACACACACACACATGCCAGACGGAGGAGGGCGAAAAACCTGGAGAATCCACCGGACAAACCATTTAAGGCGGAAGAGCACATGCTTCAGATACCACTCATGGATCATACGCGTGTGTGTGTGAGTGAGTGTGTGTGGGCATGTTTAGCTATACTTGTGACCTAATGTCCCCACAAGGACAGTAAACTGGAGATTCCCTACTTCCCTACTGGCTGATCCTCACAAGGAAAATTTATGATTAAACATAATAAAATGTGTTTTTTGAAAATGTAAAAACACAGAAAGTTGTGTGTGATGGGTAGGTTTAGGGGTCAGGTTACCGTGTGTGTGTGTCTGTGTGTGTGAGTGATGGGTAGGTTTAGGGGTCAGGTTAGCGTGTGTGTGTGTGTGTGAGTGTGTGTTCATCATGTAACCGGTGTGATGTTGAAGTTCAGCCACTCTTAGAGAAGTGTTTTAGACAGTCCCTCCAGGATTTCGCGATGTTTTTTGCGATCAAAATGACTGATTTTGTGGTGATAATTTCCAGAAATGTGTGAAAAAATTTGCGATTTTTATATTTCATAATTAGGACATCACATTTACCATAATAGTATTATGTCAGATGCACAATAGTCATACATGACATACATTTGGTCTAATCAAATTCTCATCAAATTAACTTTTAAAACAACCTATGGGCAATTTTTCTACCTGACCTATGTAAATATTAACAGCAGGTGTAGTAATTTATACTGTAGAACTGTGTGTAAATCCTGAGTTGAGGCTTCTCCTGGGCTGCAGTAGGCAACCAGTTACTTATAGTGCGGCGTTTTGCATGGCGTCCCCACTGTGTATAGCTTCGCAATACGAAGTGACCGTTCGAAAGGGAACTACTCGATTACTATTGTAACCTCATTTCCCTGAGAGTAGGGAACGAGTATTGCGTAGCCGGCCGCCACCGCCGCACTAACCTGGCAAGTTGTTGCTTCAGTCATTAAACCTGCTAAAATGGCGTTTTTCAGGGAAAAACACACACTAGCTCATTGGCGCACACGTCAGAGGCGCCCGCGCCATTGGATGTGCAGTTGCCGCAGCACAGCCAATGAGTGAGCCAGACGCTCACTGTGCAGCTACAAAATGCATTTTACATTACAGGCTTCAGTAAATCGAGGAAAAGGAGATTCCCCTTTTCCCGCAACATCTCCACGTAAAAATGCATTGAAACTTTAATTAAACTAGAGATGTTTCAATTGGGTGATTATAATTTAATGTTTTGTGAGGTCTTTTTCATTTTTGTGATTATTTTGCAGTTAAATTAGGAATTATGCAGGATCGCAAAAAAATGCGACATTTTGTTGATTTTGCGTTGTATTCAGCGATCGCGGAATCGCGAAAAACTGGAGGGACTGTTTAGAGTCGATATGAAAGGATTCACACCTCACTTTACTAACATTATACATTAATAACAAATAACACTGATCTGATATTGAACATCAACATTAAAATGGTTTTACATGTTTTATTATTGCACAGCTCTTTATGTAAAGTTGTATATACACTCACCTAAAGGATTATTAGGAACACCATACTAATACTGTGTTTGACCCCCTTTCGCCTTCAGAACTGCCTTAATTCTACGTGAATTGATTCAACAAGGTGCTGAAAGCATTCTTTAGAAATGTTGGCCCATATTGATAGGATGGCATCTTGCAGTTGATGGAGATTTGTGGGATGCACATCCAGGGCACGAAGCTCCCGTTCCACCACATCCCAAAGATGCTCTATTGGGTTGAGATCTGGTGACTGTGGGGGCCATTTTAGTACAGTGAACTCATTGTCATGTTCAAGAAACCAATTTGAAATGATTCGAGCTTTGTGACATGGTGCATTATCCTGCTGGAAGTAGCCATCAGAGGATGGGTACATGGTGGTCATAAAGGGATGGACATGGTCAGAAACAATGCTCAGGTAGGCCGTGGCATTTAAACGATGCCCAATTGGCACTAAGGGGCCTAAAGTGTGCCAAGAAAACATCCCCCACACCATTACACCACCACCACCAGCCTGCACAGTGGTAACAAGGCATGATGGATCCATGTTCTCATTCTGTTTACGCCAAATTCTGACTCGACCATCTGAATGTCTCAACAGAAATCGAGACTCATCAGACCAGGCAACATTTTTCCAGTCTTCAACTGTCCAATTTTGGTGAGCTCGTGCAAATTGTAGCCTCTTTTTCCTATTTGTAGTGGAGATGAGTGGTACCCGGTGGGGTCTTCTGCTGTTGTAGCCCATCCGCCTCAAGGTTGTGCGTGTTGTGGCTTCACAAATGCTTTGCTGCATACCTCGGTTGTAACGAGTGGTTATTTCAGTCAAAGTTGCTCTTCTATCAGCTTGAATCAGTCGGCCCATTCTCCTCTGACCTCTAGCATCAACAAGGCATTTTCGCCCACAGGACTGCCGCATACTGGATGTTTTCCCTTTTCACACCATTCTTTGTAAACCCTAGAAATGGTTGTGCGTGAAAATCCCAGTAACTGAGCAGATTGTGAAATACTCAGACCGGCCCGTCTGGCACCAACAACCATGCCACGCTCAAAATTGCTTAAATCATCTTTCTTTCCCATTCTGACATTCAGTTTGGAGTTCAGGAGATTGTCTTGACCAGGACCACACTCACATGAAATTGAACAGGTGTTCCTAATAATCCTTTAGGTGAGTGTATAAGTATGTCAGCTTTATACACATTCACACAGTCATGTAAAGTAATTTATAATCTGTATAGTAAATATCAACTACGTGATTGTTGACTGTATACTGTAACTATATTATCACACAACTCTCTGTCAGTTATGAAAATATAAAAATACTGTAAACATAAACATCATTTTCAGGGAAGCTGCTTTGAAACAATGTGCATTGTGAAATATGCTTAACTTGACTCAATATCTAATAATAAAAATGTTGATTTTCTCTATAAGAACAACAACTGCTGTAATATAATTTTTACATATATGTTTTTCGTTTATATATTTCCTTCTGTCAGTGAAGCTCAGATGAGTTCAGCACAAACACTGTTGCCATGGAAACAACGGTCTTCAGTGTGTGTGTGTGTGTTATCAGTCGTCCATGTGTGTGTTATCAGTCTTTCATGTGTGTGTGTGTTATCAGTCTTCAGTGTGTGTGTGTGTGTGTGTGTTATCAGTGTTAAGTGTGGTAAAGCAAGTGTGTGTTATCAGTGTTAAGTGTGTGTGTGTGTGTGTTATCAGTCTTCCATGTGTGTGTTATCAGTCTTCAGTGTGTGTGTGTGTGTGTGTGTGTGTGTGTGTGTGTGTTATCAGTCTTCCGTGTGTGTGTTATCAGTCTTCAGTGTGTGTGTGTGTGTGTGTGTGTGTGTGTGTGTGTGTGTGTTATCAGTGTTAAGTGTGTGTGTGTGTGTGTGTGTGTGTGTGTGTTATCAGTCTTCAGTGTGTGTGTGTGTGTGTGTGTGTGTGTGTTATCAGTCTTCCGTGTGTGTGTTATCAGTCTTCAGTGTGTGTGTGTGTGTGTGTGTGTGTGTGTGTGTGTGTGTGTTATCAGTGTTAAGTGTGTGTGTGTGTGTGTGTGTGTGTGTGTGTGTGTGTGTGTGTGTGTGCGTGCGTGCGTGTGTGTGTGTGTGTGTGTGTGTGTGTTATCAGTCTTCAGTGTGTGTGTGTGTGTGTGTGTGTTATCAGTGTTAAGTGTGGTAAAGCATGTGTGTGTTATCAGTGTTAAGTGTGTGTGTGTGTGTGTGTGTGTGTGTGTGTGTGTGTTATCAGTGTTAAGTGTGGTAAAGCATGTGTGTGTTATCAGTGTTAAGTGTGTGTGTGTGTGTGTGTGTGTTATCAGTGTTAAGTGTGGTAAAGCATGTGTGTGTTGCACTGAAGCCGAGAGTCAGCAGTTTGTGCGTTAGTTGCACTTTTATTGGGTCTCCAGCTGCTGATGGAACATGTGTGCTGTGCATTAGACACGTGTGTGTGTGTGTGTGTGTGTGTGTGTGTGTGTGTGTGTGTGTGTGTGTGTGTGTGTGTGTGTGTGTGTGTGTGTGTGTGATCATGATGTTTGTGTTGTCTGGGTCGAAGGTCTGTGGAAGTCCTGGTCTCCATGGAGACCATTGTTAGTGAAGTTTACGTGTCCATGGCGACGAGAAGTGATGTGGAGTGTCTGTGTGAAAGGTGATTATGAAAGCAGAACAGGAAATGATGTCGCCAGGAGGTTAAACAGGTGCAGAGGACTGAGGCCCTGGAGAACACACACACACACTCCTAACACAACAGCCACGCTCTGGAGGACGGGTCAGTGGATGTCAACACTCGTGAGGCACTGGAGAGAGTCGTTAAACAGGAGCTCATGTCTGTGTTCACTCGTTGGAAAGTTTAGTTGATCATTTCTCCACTGGCACCAGACATTTCCTTCTTTGTTTAGGGGTAAAAAAAAAGTTTGAAAAACGTTTGCAGCGATATACTGTTAACGAACATCTTGACTCCGCCCACATCTAGATGAATATGTAAATATGTGCTGCTTTTCCTCTCAGTATCAGAATAAATGTTTCCTCGTACAGCACTTTATACAGTAGATCGCTTTACTCTTAAGAGAAGGCGGAGCCTCAGAGCCACGCCCGCCTATTGCATCATCACCATTGACCAATGGGAGTTCAGAGGTGTTTACCAACCAGAGCGAATTCTTCCATAAAGATCGCTTTGACAAGCCGTTTTAAACTCATGTCCTCCATCCGGCCCGGATCCAGCTGACCTAATCAGGGCTCTCAAGTGTCACTTTACTCATTTTGGTCACACACACACATGCAGAAATTGAATAAATACTTTGTATTTGGTAAATGAGCAATTATTAAAAACAACAACAAAAACACTAATAACCCCCCCACCCCCCATTATATATAATAGGAATATATAATGTGTTGTGTTAAAGGAGACATATCATGCTTTTAAATCGTTCCTTTTAACATATAAATCATACATTTGTAGTCTATATAAAGCAGAACTGCAATGCTTGGGTCTGAATTCCTCATTATTATAGCTCCACAGGCCCCCTTTTTACCCCTTTTCTGATGTGCGTCTGAGAGCAACTCGTTTTGGTGCGGTCTCTTTAAATACAATTGAGACACATCATACCCCGCCCCCTCTCCAGTTTGTAGAGGTTCAACTCCACCCCGTTCGGCCATTTTTGTAGTTTAATAGCAGAGATACGATTATAGCGGCACAGAAACTTTTTATTCACACGTTATTAACAAAATGTCAACAACGGAAGACTTGTCCAGCCAGCCTTACATGTTCGAGCCAGAGTCCGGAGACGGAGCGAGATGAAAATGAAGACGACGAACCTGCAGAAGAACGTCTTCATATGGATGTATCGCAATGGTGTGTTACTTACTGTATTTACACATGAAACTTTGGTCTTCCGACCTTTTACCACCGTGTCGATTTATTTTGATTAATATGTGCGAGGGAGAGAGAGCAAGACAGCGTCTAGTATGGAGAAGGTTTACACTTTCGCCAGGGTCTGAAGAGAGAGAGTGAACGCGCGCGCGACCGGGTCTCTCTCTCTCTGCTCGTTCTTTCAGTTAAACATGCGCACTGTCATAAGCGCGGCAGTTCATCTACATTAGACGGTGTAATGAAGCGTGTGGGTTACTACATCCAACAACCGAACATTTTAACTTACCCTCTCGTAACTTCTGCATCTTTTAGCTTGGACTACAAAATTGCAGCGAGAAATAATAATGGCGGATCGCTCGAAGTGTTGGGCTGGAAGTCAATGTCCTTATTTGGCAGTTCCGCTGCAAATACTGTGACGTGATTGTTCACAAAACGTCATAGATAACAGAAAAATCTGAACAGGTTGAAAAATATGACCAAAACAGAATATAAAGATATCAACGAAGCACCTGAAGAGAATAATTTCAACTTTTCTGTACTTCTAAACACTCCAAATATACAACAAAATGCATTTAAGGGCTAAAAAAGTGGATTTAGCATGATATGTCCCCTTTAAAGAGGTGTGTTTTTAAACTGACAGTGTATGTCTGCTTCTCGAACACTGCTAGTAAGACACCGAACATCCACGGCTCTGTATCAGCGAGGCTTCTGCGCAGTCAGACCGGCTCTAAGTGTGTGTGTGCTGAATGAAGCTTTGTGATGCTGCCAGAATCTCAGCTGGACGCTAACAGGACCACCGCCGAGCGCTCGCGTCACGGCTGGAATTAGCATCATGTTTTCCTGTATTTATAACCATCATCAGAAGCCATGAGCTGATTTACACGAGTGGGGCTTAATGACACAGATGTGCTGTCACTGTTTTCTAGAACACAGATGTTTATTATCTTCCTCTGACCGGAAGAGAAACTTCCAGATGAGTTCAGGAAGGGAATAACATAATAACAAAGCCCAGCGGAGTCACGCCGGGACAGGAGATCCGTGATGTGATTGTGTCCTGTAACATCAACACCACGACCTGTGAGAAAGAGGCTCATCATCTCACTCGCGCACACAAAGCCAGCTAATGCTGCGATAATGAGAGCCGTGACGCTTTACTCTGGGTCATTTCAGATAATTGCCTTCAGATGTGCAGAGAGAGAGAGTGAGAGTGTGTGTGTGTGTGTGTGTGTGTATGTGTGTGAGAGAGAGAGAGAGAGAGAGAGAGAGAGAGAGAGAGAAACAGCGTGACCTCGGCCCTGAACGGACACTTCAAGACACTAACAACATGAGCAGAAACGGCTGAAGATCACAGCGCTTACCATCTCAGTGAGTGTGTGTGTGAGTGAGTGAGTGAGTGTGAGTGTGAGTCCCAGACAGCAACATAGTGTCGGACCCAACTATACCGAATGTGGGCCGGATCTGGGCTTACACTTTGTTGCTGTCTGGGGGGAGTGTGTGAGTGTGTGTGAGAATGTGTGTGTGAGTGAGTGTGTGTGTAAGTATGTGTGAGTGAGTGAGTGAGTGAGTGAGTGAGTGAGTGAGTGAGTGTGTGTCATATTTTGAATGACACACTGCATTAACAGATTATGTTCTGGCATGTGTGTGTGTGTGTGTGTGTGTGTGTGTGTGTGTGTGTGTGTGTGTGTGTGTGTGTGTGTGTGTGTGTGTGTGGAAATGTCCCTGCAGCATGAGGTGGCGTCAGTGACAGTCTGCCAGCTCCCAGAATGCCCTGCTTTGTTCGGAGGAGGAAGTCTGTGTGTTCAGATGATGCATCGTGTGTGTGTGTGTGAGTGTGTGTTTCTGCGTCGGCCGAGTGCTAATTTAATCTCAGTTGTCATGGATTCATGACAGATATTGTTTATAAGGTCTTTCCATCATCACACAGTCTGTTGAGATTCACAGACATCAGTGGAACGTGTGATTCCAGTAAACAGGGGGGGAGAACCCAAAGAACCCAGACCTGGGCCGGATCTGGGCCGGATCTGGGCCGACACTGTTGCTGTCTGGGATCGATTTCCAAATAGAACCTTTATTTTTAAGAGTGTGTGTGCTCCTGGCAATCCCAGAATGCAATGTGTGGAGCTCATTGAAGAGAGATGCTGATTGTGAATGTAATCGGTGTGTGTCCTGCAGAAGAATCCGGATCCGTGTCAAGCGTCGTCTGGAGTGTGTGTTCTGCTGATCTGACCTGGTTTATCTCTGAACACACACACACACACACACACACTCCGTCTGATCGGGACTCTCTCAGACTTCAGGTGCTGTTGTTGGTAAAAAATAGTCAAAGTGTGAATAAAAGAAACTCTTGCAGTGTAATTAATAAAGGAGTGCTGTGAGTGTGTGAATGACGCACGGCGGATCAGGAATAACTGTGTGTTCCTCGAGCTGTGAAGGGTTGGCTCTCGCATGCGGCTTCACATTCAGACAGAATCATCTGCCCTTTATTACTCGCTCAACGGCTTTTTTATGCAGATTCTCATGATACACTGCAAAATATGACAAGATATGAAGTCTTGTTTTGTTTTTTTATGTATCAGAAGTGAGTTTGTGCTTAAAACAGGATTAAATCTGATAATGGGGTCAGAAAAGTCATCTAAAAATATTTTTTTATTAACCTAAAATTTATTTTAAGAGTGGAAATGCATTTTTTGCAGTATGAATTGAGGTTTGAAGGTTCAAACTAAAATATC
This sequence comes from Scardinius erythrophthalmus, assembly GCF_964197995.2. Classification (NCBI taxonomy): domain Eukaryota; kingdom Metazoa; phylum Chordata; class Actinopteri; order Cypriniformes; family Leuciscidae; genus Scardinius; species Scardinius erythrophthalmus. Next base: position 534,479 of record NC_138230.1, on the reverse strand, counting down.
ACTATGCTTCATCCGTTGGGGAGTGTGCGCTAATGCATTGTGGGATACGATTGTGAATGAAGAACCTTTGCAGTCTGAGCGTCATTTCACTGATCCGTCATCTGTTCTGCAGCGGGAGGTGAAGTGCAACACCGCTGGCACACACAATGAGTGTGTGTGTGTGTGTGTGTGTGTGTGTGCGTGTGTGTGTGTGTGTGGTCAGGGTAGTAAATCAGGAGCGGAAATTGGAGGAAATTTTTAGTAAGATCTGTTTTTGAGTTTACGGGTTATTTTTGTGTCTTCTGAGTCACTGCAGGATGTGTTTGTAGTTCTTATGATAATGGAAAGTGAGAGTGTGTGTGAGCGAGGGAGTGTGTGTGTGTGTGTGTGTGTGTGTGTGTGTGCGCGTGTAGCAGGTTTTGGCTAAATTCAGAATCTAAGAACCATCTCATTTCAGTTCATAAGTGTTATTATAATAACTAAGAAAATAATTAAAAATAAACAAGTAAAAACAAGTAATAAAATATGTAAATAAATAAAATAATAAATACAAATAATGAATTAATAGAGTAAGTAAGTCAGTCAGTTTGGTGATGGACTGGTGAATGTCTGTGGTTGTTCAGTGTGTTTGTATTGACACTGAGCGATTTGTTCAAATATCTTCCTTTGAAGAAGAAAGAAGGCCATACATGTGCGAGTGACACAACAGAGCGAGTGAATGATGACAGAAGGATATATGACTGAACGATCCCTTTCAGACCGACTCGAGGAATCATTGAGTTCATGTGCATCTCTGTTCCGAAGAGCAACAAGAGTGAAATGTGAATATGAAGAGTGTTTTGAGCATCAACACTGAAGAACACTTCTGCTAAAACAAAATATGCAAATATACCTGACAAACTCCACAGACACGCAGCACTTACACATCTATAAAACACCTCGTAAGTGATTTAATCCCGAAAATCAACATACGGCAGAGAAAAACAACTCTGGTTTGCACACGCTGATCAAAATGTTCAGGATGAAATGATCTATTTTGGTCATATTTATTAGGTGCTCGTTCCTCGGCTCTGTCGGGTAAACATTCTGATTACATTTGACTTCCATTATAAGATGCTTTGTTGTGTTTCCCGTTTTCTGAGAATCATCCCGGAAAGTGTGTTTTGCTCAGAGGCTCCTTGTCTTTACTCATTCTGTAAAGTTTGGTATTATGAGCATCATATCTGTGTGTGATTCTGTTTGTAGGCCGTGGATCAGCTGACGTTCTTGTGTCGTCTGTCTGTGTGTGTGTGTGTGCTGTGGGAGTCCCGAGTCCTGATGTTATTAAAGTGTGTCTCTTGTTTGACGATGAAACACTCATATCTCAGTTTCATATTCAGAGTTACTATAAATAAGTCTTTTATGAGAATATCCTGAGCTGTGACGTCACACACGAACAAAAGACTGTAACACACTCCGAAACACAATCAGTCCGCTATATTCAGATTTATATGTTGTATCAGAATACATAGATTGTTGATTTACAGTCAGTTGAGTGAAGATGGTGTGAGATCTGCCAGATCTACTTGTGTGCTTTAGATCTCTGTTGTGTACATTATCACTATATATATATATATATATATATATATATATAAGGGCTGCGGAATATATCGAAATTGTCGAAATATCACAAATGTATATGCCTATCGCAACAGCTTAATTGGGGTCATGAACAAAAGACAAAGAGAAAATCACTCATTCTTCGCTGAATAACTTTTGTAGTTTAATAAGAATCAGGATATATTTAAGCTTTTATTAATATTAATATTTAATATTTTACAGCTCACGTCGGATCATCCGGCTGGATTGAGAGGTAGAGTTGTGTGTCATCAGTGTAGCAGTGATGGGATAAACCATGTTTCTGAATGACAGACACTAGTGATGACATGTAGATGGAGAAGAGAAGCGGTCCCAGCACTGAGCCCTGAGGCACTCCAGTAGCTAGATGATAACAGTGATGGGATAAACCATGTTTCTGAATGACAGACACTAGTGATGACATGTAGATGGAGAAGAGAAGCGGTCCCAGCACTGAGCCCTGAGGCACTCCAGTAGCTAGATGATAGCAGTGATGGGGTAAACCATGTTTCTGAATGACAGACACTAGTGATGACATGTAGATGGAGAAGAGAAGCGGTCCTAGTACTGAGCCCTGAGACACTCCAGTAGCTAGATGATAACAGTGATGGGATAAACCATGTTTCTGAATGACAGACACTAGTGATGACATGTAGATGGAGAAGAGAAGCGGTCCCAGCACTGAGCCCTGAGGCACTCCAGTAGCTAGATGATAACAGTGATGGGATAAACCATGTTTCTGAATGACAGACACTAGTGATGACATGTAGATGGAGAAGAGAAGTGGTCCCAGCACTGAGCCCTGAGGCACTCCAGTAGCTAGATGATAGGAGTGATGGGGTAAACCATGTTTCTGAATGACAGACACTAGTGATGACATGTAGATGGAGAAGAGAAGTGGTCCTAGTACTGAGCCCTGAGGCACTCCAGTAGCTAGATGATAACAGTGATGGGATAAACCATGTTTCTGAATGACAGACACTAGTGATGACATGTAGATGGAGAAGAGAAGTGGTCCCAGCACTGAGCCCTGAGGCACTCCAGTAGCTAGATGATAACAGTGATGGGATAAACCATGTTTCTGAATGACAGACACTAGTGATGACATGTAGATGGAGAAGAGAAGCGGTCCCAGCACTGAGCCCTGAGGCACTCCAGTAGCTAGATGATAACAGTGATGGGATAAACCATGTTTCTGAATGACAGACACTAGTGATGACATGTAGATGGAGAAGAGAAGTGGTCCCAGTACTGAGCCCTGAGGCACTCCAGTAGCTAGATAATGGGTCTTGGACACCTCACCCCTCCACGACACCCTGAAGGACTTACTGAGAGGTCAGACATGAACCATCGGAGTGCAGTTCTCGAGATGCCCTTCATCATGAGGATTGACATGAGGATCTGGTGGTTAACTGTGTCAAAGGCAGCAGACAGATCCAGCAAGATGAGAACTGAGGATTGGGAAGCTGCTCTTGAGTCTCAGAGCTTCAATAACCGAGAGCAGGGCAGTCTCAGTCGAGTGACACTTCTGAAATCAGACTGGTTGTTTTCCAGGAGGTTGTTCTGTGTAAGAAAGGTAGAGACTTGATTGAAAACAACTCGTTCAAGTATTTTAGTAATGAATGGAAGAAGGGATACTGGTCTGTAATTTCCTAAAAGTGCTGGATTTAGAGTGGGTGTCTTAAGCAATTGGGATATCCGTTCCTGCTTAAATGCTGTGGAAATGTACCAGTGTGAAGAGAGGTGTGAGTGCAGGTGCAACTGAAGAAGAAATGGCTTGAACCCTAACCCACACTTACTTGAGGGTTAATCCTAACCCACACATTGCTTGAGGGTTAATCCTAACCCACACTTACTTGAGGGTTAATCCTAACCCACACATTGCTTGAGGGTTAATCCTAACCCACACTTGCTTGAGGGTTAATCCTAACCCACACTTGCTTGAGGGTTAATCCTAACCCACACTTGCTTGAGGGTTAATCCTAACCCACACTTTGCTTGAGGGTTAATCATAACCCATACTTGCTTGAGGGTTAACCCTAACCCAGACTTGCTTGAGGGTTAATCCTAACCCACACTTGCTTGAGAGTTAATCCTAACCCACACTGGCTTGAGGGTTAATCCTAACCCACACTTGCTTGAGGGTTAATCCTAACCCACACTTGCTTGAGGGTTAATCCTAACCCACACTTGCTTGAGGGTTAATCCTAAACCACACTTGCTTGAGAGTTAATCCTAACCCACACTTGCTTGAGGGTTAATCCTAACCCACACTTGCTTGAGGGTTAATCCTAACCCACACTTGCTTGAGGGTTAATCCTAACCCACACTTGCTTGAGGGTTAATCCTAACCCACACTTGCTTGAGGGTTAATCCTAACCCAGACTTGCTTGAGGGTTAACCCTAACCCAGACTTGCTTGAGGGTTAATCCTGACCCACACTTGCTTGAGGGTTTACCCTAACCCAGACTTGCTTGAGGGTTAATCCTAACCCACACTTGCTTGAGGGTTAACCCTAACCCAGACTTGCTTGAGGGTTAATCCTAACCCACACTTGCTTGAGGGTTTACCCTAACCCACACTTGCTTGAGGGTTTACCCTAACCCACACTTACTTGAGAGTTAATCCTGACCCACACTTGCTTGAGGGTTTACCCTAACCCAGACTTGCTTGAGGGTTAATCCTAACCCACACTTGCTTGAGGGTTAACCCTAACCCACACTTGCTTGAGGGTTTACCCTAACCCACACTTACTTGAGAGTTAATCCTGACCCACACTTGCTTGAGGGTTTACCCTAACCCACACTTGCTTGAGGGTTAATCCTAACCCACACTTGCTTGAGGGTTTACCCTAACCCACACTTACTTGAGAGTTAATCCTGACCCACACTTGCTTGAGGGTTTACCCTAACCCACACTTGCTTGAGGGTTAATCCTAACCCACACTTGTTTAAGAGTTAATCCTAACCCACACTTGTTTAAGAGTTAATCCTAACCCACACTTGTTTATGAGTTAATCCTAACCCACACTTTGCTTGAGGGTTAATCATAACCCATACTTGCTTGAGGGTTAACCCTAACCCACACTTGCTTGAGGGTTTACCCTAACCCACACTTGCTTGAGGGTTAACCCTAACCCACACTTGCTTGAGGGTTTACCCTAACCCACACTTGCTTGAGGGTTAACCCTAACCCACACTTGCTTGAGGGTTTACCCTAACCCACACTCGTTTGAGGTCAAACAAGGCAAGCAGAATACGGAACTCAGCAGCCTGAGGATTTTCCAGGTGGATGTTGAAGTCTCCAAGAACTACCAGAGGAGTACTATCCTCAGGGAAGGATGAGAGTAACACATCCAACTCCTCCAAGAAGTTACCTAGCTGACCCGGGGGACAATAAACAACTACAAAATGATTTTAAACAAGATCTTAAACACACCAGCATCCAGAGCACAGCATATTCAGAGCAGCTCCGCTGGCGTTTTCAGCCCGTCTGATCTTCTGTCAGCTGCTGTTTCTGCCACAGACATGATTTATGTTTTGTTGTTTTTTCGCTCAGCAGAATCGCCGCTGATCTGACGCTGTGATATCAAATCTTCACAGCTTGACCTTTATGATAAACCTGCTGCAAAAGTGCTTTGATCATCCAGTGACGTCAGTCGACAGCACAAGTGCTATTGGACAGCACAACTAAATAAGTTATTA
>NC_138230.1:521679-524179 GCF_964197995.2 Scardinius erythrophthalmus | reverse complement strand
CAAAATCTGCTTGTAAATTATGCACATCAGTGAGCTGGGATGGTGAGAGGTGGTCTCCCCCAGCGGCCAGGGCGAGAGATTTTGTTTTGACATTCGCCTCTGGACCGAGATCCTCCTCTCCGCTCACCACCATCGCCAGCATCACTGATTCCACCTCAGACCATTTTTTAAGCAGGTTGAGGTGGTAAATTTGATGTGCTCCGCCCCTATCTGTTCGTATTACCTCATAGTTGAGATCTCCAATTCGCCGCGTAACCTCAAAAGGTCCTTGCCACTTTGCGAGTAATTTTGAGCTAGAGGTAGGAAGTAATACAAGCACTTTCTCTCCCGGTGTAAATTGACGCAGTCTAGCCCCCCTGTTGTACAGCCGACTTTGCTTGTCCTGAGCCTGTAACAAATTCTCCCGTGACAGCCGCCCCAAAGTGTGGAGTTTTGTTCTCAGGTCCAGGACATACTGAATTTCATTTTTACTAGCTGAAGGTCCGTCCTCCCAAGTTTCCCTAAGGACATCTAACACCCCGCGGGGCTGACGCCCATAGAGAAGCTCGAAGGGGGAAAACCCCGTGGAGGCTTGCGGGACCTCCCGTACAGCGAACAAGAGGGGTTCTAACCACCGATCCCAATTTTTGGCGTCTTCTTGTACGAACTTTCGAATCATGGATTTCAAAGTGCGGTTAAATCGTTCGACCAGCCCGTCTGTTTGTGGGTGATAGACACTGGTCCGGATCGATTTAATGCCCAATAATCCGTAAAGTTCGCGTATCGTTCGTGACATAAACGCCGTGCCTTGATCGGTGAGAATCTCTTTCGGGATTCCCACCCGGGAGATTAATTGAAACAGAGCGCTCGCCACGCTATTTGCGGAAATATTGCGAAGCGGAACTGCTTCAGGATATCGCGTTGCGTAGTCCACCAGGACTAAAGCAAAGCGATGTCCCCGTGCTGACCGTTCTAATGGCCCGATGAGGTCCATACCAATTCGTTCGAAGGGGACCTGCATCAGCGGAATAGGGCACAATGGTGCTTTTGGGTTGGCCGGTGGATTCACCAACTGACATTCACGACAAGACGCACACCACTTGCGTACATTCTCGTGAATGCCCGGCCAAAAGAACCGGGCCATGAGACGGTTAAGTGTCGCTGTTTGTCCTAAATGCCCCGCCATTGGATTAGAATGAGCCGTCTGGAAAAGCATTTCCCGACGGCTTTTAGGTACCAACAACTGAGTTGTATCCTGCTTTGATTGGGCATCTTGGGTTACCCGATACAACTTATCTTTTAGGATTGCAAAATACGGATAGGTGAGTGGTTGGTCCGTGTGGAGAAGCTGGCCGTCGATAGAGCGAACCTGATCAAAGGCATGTTTCAGCGTGTCATCCTGGGACTGTTCCAGGGGAAAATCATCGCGCTCTGTGAGAATGGTTCTCTCCAGTGCACTCCGTTCCCCTGAACCAGTACCCAGAGGTTCCGGATCAGCTTCTCCCAACTGAGCAATCGCCACCTTCCCCTTATCCTTTTTTACCCAAGAAGCATCCGCACATAAATGACCCAATAACTCATTAAATGCTGGCCAATCTGTCCCCAAAATCAGCGGATGCCGGAGGTGCGGGTTAATCGCCACCTCCACACTATGCTTTTGTCCCCTAAATTGAATATCCACAGGCATTAACGGATAATTCACCACTTCCCCGTGCACACACCGTACCTTAACCATGCGGCTATTATCCAATGCTTTAGGTTGAATCAGGCTTTGGTGGACAGAGGTTTGGTTACAGCCTGAATCCACCAGAGCCTGAAAAGTACCCCCCTTTATACTCACGGGTATTTGGTACAGGCCAGCTTGATCAGGGGCAGCTTGCGGCGCGTCGGGGACCCGGATCAGCGTCCCCACCTCCATCACCGGACACCGGTCGAAAAAATGACCCGGGTCCCCACAGCGCCAACAAGCCGGCCCGGGCTTCCCCGCCGCTCCAGTGGCAGGAAGCGGGTCAAGGGATTGGCGTGGAGAGAGAGGTAGCGCCGCCTGTGGAGGGAATCCCCCCCTCGATGGGCCCCCTCCCCGGGGAAGAGGCCTGGGGGAAGCTACCGGCTCCGCGGTTCCCCCTGTCCTCCACCTTGGAGCTGGCCTCGGTGGGAGGTTTCCCCGATACCTGGGAAGGGGAGAGGGCTTAGGAGAGGGGTTAAAAAGAGAGAGAGAGAGAGAAGCAGATGGTAGGGGTTCGCCGACCCCCGGGCACGCCACCATTTGGTCCTCCGCCAGCTGGATGGCCTGGTTCAGCGACGTCGGGCGGTGGCACTGGACCCACTGTGCAGTCTCCCGTGGCAACCGCGCCACGAACTGCTCCAGTACCACACGGTCGATGATTTCCTCGACGTCGCTTCCGTCGGCCATCAGCCACTTGCGGCAGGAGTCCCGGAGCTGTTGGGCCATGATGAAGGGTCGGCCAGACTCCTCAAGGTTCAGTGTCCTGAACCTCTGCCGATGTTGCTCTGGAGTCCG
>NC_138230.1:506679-514179 GCF_964197995.2 Scardinius erythrophthalmus | reverse complement strand
TAATTTTGTTCGTCTCTATAGTCGCATTATTGTGTAGTTATATCGCGGTATAATGTTGTTGACAAGGTTTGATTGATTGCTGATCGTTTAATTAATGGGTGTCAGAGTCGTATTGAGCAGTGTAGGCAAACAGGTGTAATGATGTAAGGAGTGAGAGAAAGTCTCTTGTTCCGGTCCCGCGTTAATCTGTGCGCACTTTCCCTCGTCTCTCTGTATACGCACACACACACACACACACGCACACACACACTCTCCCCCGCGCGCTGTCTCATTCAGTGGTGCGCGCGATCCACGCAGGGCGGAGGGGTTTATAAGGCAGCGCGAGGAGGCCACACGCCACTCCGACTGAACACACACTTCAGACCACAAGCAGCAAGACTCCGAAGCCGAGAGTACAAGTACCAACCGCGACAGGAGAACCAGAATCAGAATCAGAACCAGAACCTTTGCGAGCGTTACTCGCTCTCACTGGAATACAGCAGGAGCAGCAGAAGAGGTTGGTAGTAAACTCTCTGGAGTTTGATCAGAGTCGCATTGTGCAGTTGCGCTTGTGGAAGTGAAGTGCACCGAGACTGGACATCCACCCCGGGATACCTGGACCCGTTCGGACCCGTTCCCGATCCAGCGTTCCCGCGGAAGACTTTGAGACTGTTGGATGGAGCGCACTTTTTTGACACGCTAGAGTAACTTACACAGGTAACAGAAGCTCGTGTTTGCTTGATGCACATGTGGTCGAGGATGTTTTCTTCAGTGGTGCTTGAATGCATGTACGGATGAAACTAATGCAATGATGTACTATATGCAATTATAACATGAAACTAGTGCTGGAACTGTGTCGCTGTCCGCGGTTCTGAACCCGTATCGCTGTCCGCGGTGCTGAAACGCTCGCGTCTATGAGCTGATCTTACGCTATTTGTCTTGTATTGAGTCAGTATGTGAAGAGAATAACTCTTGAGCTTCATAAACCTTTGCAAAGGTTTTCTGATGTTAACAGCAGAATATATACTTATGCTTATTGCAGCAATGTTGTCAAAATGCATTGCGAGTAAAGTACTGATACAATTCCAGAGTTTATTTTAGTTGCTTTTAGCAAATGCTGAAATCGTGTCGCTGTGCATGTAGAGCTTATCTTAAGCTTGTATTGAGTCAGTATGTGAGAATAGAGAATAACTCTTGAGCTTCATAGACCTTTGCAAACGTTTTCTTATATTAACAGTAGAATATATACTTATGCTTATTGCAGCAATGTTTTCAAAATGCATTGCGAGTATACTGAGAACTATACTGAGAACATGTGAGAGTCATTTGTGATTATTTGCACATTGCAAAGAATTAATTTATTTCTTATTTGATTGCATCTCATTGCTGATTGTGTTGCAATGCACTGTTTAACTCATTCAGTTTTCAGTATGTAGATGAATGTTTTTGTCCTGCAAGTGTGTGTCTTAAATGAGTGATGATTGTCAATATTGTGTGTGTGTGTGTGTGTGTGTGTGCATTGATCTGAGCTCACAGATGGCTCCGCTGTGCTTGCCAGAGCTCGGCATGTCTCAGACTTTCCCAGGATTACATACAAAGTCTCTGTGTTTGTTCAGATCAGGCACAATCTGACAGGATGGGAGAAGCCTCCAGGGGTTAAACTCTGCATCTTTCTCTCACTCTTCCTCCTGACTACCTCAATCATCAGCTGTTTCCATAACTACACATGTAATGTGCAATTTCAGCCCCCTATTTGGGCCATGAAAAGAGGTTGAGTGGCAGAGCTGAAGTACTCTCATTTTCTGTGGAGTCAATAGTTTCCGGTCTCTCAGATTCAATGGGAGTGCATTAGAGGTGCATCTGACTCGCTAAACAGAGCAACACTGTATGTAATCTTATACAACTGTTGAGCTTTAGGTTTTTTAGCCCCACATTATCAGTTCGCAACAGTGCAGAAAGATGAAGGTAATGATGAAGACGAGCCGGTCATTGGTTCCTCTCACAGCTGCACTTTCTCTCTTTCTTCTCAATGCTGAATGAGTGTCTTTGAGCAAAAGAGGGAGAAGTTCTGGAACAGAGCGAGGGATTGTGCTTGGAAAGAGAGAGGCGCACACACTCACAGCAGATCTGTGTCTCGAGCACCTGTAGCTATGGCAACAACACTAAAGTTCTGCAAACGCTGCATTCTGTCAGGGAGGGGCTGAGCGGTCCTGCGGAAACGTCCTTCTCTCTGCCTGTAAGAATCCGAGCGGCGCTGAACTTCCGTGGGTGCGAGCTGAGTCTTCATGGACGTCAGTTTGACGCAATCGGCTCTGCCACGTGTGAAAGCGTGGGCAGGAGAGAACGAGAGAGCGATGCAGGGAGAGATTCCTGTGAAGGGCACTGCAATTATAGTCTGAGTGTAATGGCAGTGTGCGCATTAGCGCTGACAGGTCTCTTTCTCGAACGCACACTAATGTAGGGCGCAGCTCTCGACTACAGATATGATTCAGATGGCAGACAAGATGATAATTACAATGTCTATGATTGACAAGTGCTAACTCTGAATCCCTTCTGTTTGTTGTTTCCCCACAGATATGTCCCTATCAGTCTAGTGAAGAATCAAACCCATATTCGTCTTAGCGAACAGATCAAACCCTTCCAGATCAAAGAACCCCAGGCAAGTCAAAAGCACTAAACTCGAATCAAAGGATCCACCCGTCCTGAAGCGAGAACATGGAGCGGCGGTTCATCCCGTTGGCGCTGTGCGCGTGTATGTGTGTGATGTTCGCCCCGGGCATCTCCACTCCCTCCGGCCCGGCCTCTGCCACCTGTGCCACCCTGGAGCAGAGCCGGTTCTTCGGCGTATTCTCCTCTAAGACCGCCCTGCCGTCGTCCCCGTGCTCCTGGACCCTGCAGAACCCCGATCCTCGCCGCTACACCGTCTACATGAAGATCACCAAGCCTACTGAGACCTGCACCCCTCGACAGATCCGAACCTTCCAGTTCGACTCCTTCCTGGAGACCTCGCGCACGTACCTGGGCATGGAGAGCTTCGACGAGGTGGTGCGCCTGTGCGACGCTTCCTCCACCGTGGCCTACCTGGAGTCCAGCAAACAGTTCCTGCAGGTGCGGAAGGTGACGCCGAGTCTCGGTGTGGAGCCCGCGGAGGAAGACGAGGGGAGTGACGAAGGCAGCCAGTTCGGCGCTGAGTTTCTGGTCGTGGGAAAGAGGAACCCTAGTATGCCTGCCTGCGAGATGCTGTGCCAATGGTTGGAAGATTGCCTGGCGACCAGCACCCACGGAAACCCCTGTGGCATCATGATGACCCCCTGCCAGTGCTGGGAACCACCCAAGAGGAAGAACGGTGGCTGTTACAGGGGCGGAGTCTACACCGAGAAGTGCACGCCCAACACTAGAGACAGCGGCCGCGATGCAGAGATCATGCGTAAGTGTGTGAGAGAGATGCAAGGGTCCAGTGGTGACCCATTTATTTGGTAAAGTGCAAGCAAATTTGTATGCACTCAAAAGGCATTAATCGTTTTCAGTTGAAACTCTGTCGTGTTAGCGGCCCCTAAGTTAATAATTAATGATCTTTGCAGCAGAAGTGAATCAATCAAAAACTAACTTTAGCTGGACAATAACTTTATTCTAGAGCTGCTGTAAAGCCTAAACAATCTGTTCCTTTAATTTCCTAATATCACTGTAAAGCTCCTTTGAAACAATCTATATTTTTAAAAGTGCTATATAAATGAAGGAGACTTGACTCGACTGGATGTGGTTCTGCTCTATAGTCGAGCTCCCCGAGCATTCGCTAAACAAATCAATGCCTCAGTGCTTGAGGTTGTTATAGCAACCATGCTGGTCTACAAAAAAACACATCCAAAGAGCGCCTCGATTCCCCCTTTCAAATGGCCGTATCATGCGGTGTCCTGGCATTTGGCCTTCAAAGCTCCATTTTGTTTAGAAAAGGTTAAAAGGCATTTGTTTGTCTTTGAGACTTTTTCCCCTGCTGTTATAGAGCCAGCCTCTTTGAAATCAAAACCTTCATTTATGAGAAAACAATGCTGCATCGATTGTCAATAAGTTGACAGGCAGATTTGACGCCTCTATTGTGCTGATGAAGTTTGAATGCAGTAACCAGAGTTGGCCAGCAGGTGTCAGCACTGACGGCAGCATTATCATGACTCATCTGCAGTGAATGTTCTGTCCTCCACCTCTTCAGCATTACTCATCCAGTATATGTGTGTGTTGTGTTTGCAGGAGGCTGGAACGGATGGGGCCGCTGGTCCGAATGCAGTAGCGAGTGTGGTGGTGGAGTCCAGGTGCGCAGTCGCGCCTGCCAGCCTGAGGATGGCGTGTGTGAGGGCGTCGTTGAGGAGGGGCGCTCCTGCAACCCTCAGCCATGCATCGGTCAGTTCAATGTGCATAAAAGTGCCCGCAGTCAATGCGAGAGCTGTCAGATCTTACACCTGGGTTTGTGTTGATTTATGCAGGTCAAGTGCGGCTGAGAAGTCAAGGTCTGCGCTCCATCATCGGCCAGCGGCGTGACTCTGATGGCACTATCATGGCTAATCAGGCCCCTGAGAAAGGTGTGTATGGCAACACTAGAAAAGCAGTCTGGAATAGTGAAAGTGTTCTGCTGAATCAAACTCTTTGTTATGCTCCTGTTTTTTGCAGAAGAAACCCAGCAGGACACGTGGTCCTCATGGAGTATGTGTTCTGTGAGCTGTGGCGAAGGCTGGCAAACTCGCGCACGTTCCTGCATGACGTCTGGTCACAGCAGCCAATGCACCGGCCCTTTGAGAGAGAATCGACCCTGCAACAACACTGCCGTCTGCCCAGGTACTTCAAATCACACACACACATTTGTCAATATTCATTTGTCCGTATCAGGGGATGAGTGGTTCACTAACGACTCTGCATGTGCAGTGAATGGATTGTGGGACGAATGGGCTCCCTGGAGTTTGTGCTCGTCCACATGTGGTCGTGGATACCGTGATCGCGTACGTACCTGCAAACAACCTCGTAATGGTGGAGAACCCTGCCGCGGACCCACCAAACAAACCAAGTTCTGCAACATTGCTGTCTGCCCAGGTCAGTACTCTCAGCCTGAGCGCTATTCCAGATCTCAGCACCAGATGGCACTGTACACCTCCATAATCAAGCCCTTTCAATAACAGCTTTAATCTTCCCTCCTCTGTAGTTGATGGTTCCTGGAACGATTGGTCTGCATGGACTCCCTGCTCGTCCTCTTGCTCTAATGGAACGATGCAGAGAACCCGTGAGTGTAACGGCCCCTCGTACGGAGGCTCAGAGTGCAGAGGAGAATGGCTAGAAACCAGCAACTGCTTCCTCAGAGACTGCCCAGGTACAGTATTCCTCACACATATGCATATGAACACGTTAGTCAAGCTCTCATCAGTGACTCTCAGCTGATCCACGTCTACCTATAGGAATACGATTCCTATCACTGTATACATATACAAGCTCCTTCAGTATTATCAGCAGCTTTTGCGATTCTCAGGAGAAGATTACCCTACTCCCTCCCCAGATCCTCCTCTCGTCAGTCAGGATTTGGCATTCTGATTCCCCTTTGAATCAGACTAAATTCTCGAATTATGTTGTACTTTAAAATATTGAATTAATGATATCTGCAATACATCCATGTTGGTTCAGTTCTGTTTATTAGTGCCCTTATTGCCCTGCTCTTATACATGCAGGGAATTCTTGCCCAGAACAGAACCATACAGCCATTTCATCATATTTGATGAAAGTGGTCCTGACAGAAGTTGTTTTTGCCCCTAAATATCTGTAAACAAGTGTTTAAATGAGAGATGTGTTGTCTCCCTCTAGTGGACGGAAGGTGGCTGTTGTGGAGCTCGTGGGGCAGTTGCAGTAAGTCCTGTGGTGGAGGTCATCAGCTCAGACAGAGAGTGTGTGAAGGACCTTTCTTTGGCGGAGAGCCTTGCAACGGTGATAAATCAGAGATGCGAAACTGCAACGAGAAGCGGTGCCCAGGTGAAACCCCAAACCAGATTTAACTCTCAGTAATGCATGCACCAATTTTGAGGTGGTGATTTTAATTGCTTATAAATGTGTTTGTCAGAACCTCACGAGATCTGCGGAGAGGAGAACTATGGCAGTGTGGTGTGGAAGAAGACGCCGGCGGGCGACACGGCTGCTGTGCCCTGCCCGTCCGACGCCACAGGTACTGATCTCAGATCTCCCGTCCAGCGCTCTAGCTTCTGTGCCCAGTGTGGGTCGCTGGCCTGAGTTTACGGAAAGAGGCCGTCTGTAACCCTCCTCTCTTTGACTCCTGCAGGCCTGATCCTCCGCAGATGCACGCTGGATGCCATAGGTCTGGCCTTCTGGGAAAACCCAACTCACATCAAATGTGTTTCCAAAGAATTCCAGGACATCCAGACCCTGGTAAGCTCCATCAGCCAAATACTAGTACATTAGAGGCGTTTGCTCCGGAGGAACCTCTTCACATTCCTAGAACTATTGGTGGAAGTATGTTTTTTTGACGTGTTCGCACCACAGGAACTAGGAACGATTTTAGTTCTAGGAACTCCTTTTGGAGGAACTAATTTACTCCTACTTCAGAGTCGGTCTAAACCAGCACTATAGGAACTACCCGTGACGTCAGTGTTCACTGATTAGGTGAATGCACGTAAAACACCAGAACCCGCCATTTTATAAAAAGCTGTGTAAACAAACAGATTATAGCCTATATATTTACTCCAGAAACTAACTCTGCAAACATGGAAAACAGTGATAGATGGGCCTCTTGTATTAATTCTCTATTCTAATAATGTATTAGACGTAAATTAATGAACACGTCAATTCAGAGGTTCTACTGGCGGTTCCTGAGGGAACCATCTTGATGGCTAGTTCCTAGAACTGAGTTACTAGAACTACCCGGTGCGAAAGCCTCTTTTGTGTTAACCGTGGCATTGTGGTTTGACGACTGGATTCCTAACTGTCCTTCTCTTGCCAGACGCGTGATCATGTGGCCCGGTCTCAGAGCGGTCAGCTGGTGGACGGCGTGTCCGAGGTTCTGTCCAAACTCAGGATGGCGTCGATCGACAGCACGAAGTACAGCGGAGACCTGCTAGCAGTGATGGAGGTCCTGAGGAACAGCACGGAGATCTTCAGAGGCTCCAAGATGAGCCTGAGCAACGCAGATGTAGAGGTAAACACCGTCCCCATGAGCGACACATGTAATGGTGATGGGAAAACTGTATATCTGATCTAATAACCCTTTCATTGTTTAACCCGCAGAATTACGCTCACACCATTAGCAACTTACTGCAGGACACACACCGAGAGAAATGGGAGGAAGCTCAGCTGGTGAGTGTGTGTGTGATTTCCACTGACGTACGTGTTCATGCACATTGTGTCTTCATACCAAATAAAGAATCAGAGAAATCGAGTGCGCCCACATGCCAATCTGTGACAGCAGTCACCGCACACACACACACACACACACACTGATGAATCATTCACGCTCGGGTTTGTTGTGCTTCAGATGGGCGC
>NC_138230.1:484179-501679 GCF_964197995.2 Scardinius erythrophthalmus | reverse complement strand
TCAGCATTGGAACCTGTTTCAAGGTTTGCATTCTCAAGCCTCAGGCACTGTTGTGCGAATGAACAGCCGGAACGCATTAAGGGTTTTCTGTTAGAACGGTGTGTGTTAGCGGCCCCTAAGTTAATAACTAATGATCTTTGCAATGAAGGGAAGCAATCAAACTAACTTTAGCTGGACAGATCTGCTGTAAAGCCTGAACAATCTCTGTTACTGTAATCTCCTATTATCACTGTAAAGCTGCTGTGAAACAGTCTATATTGTTAAAAGCTCTATATAAATGAAGGAGACTTGACTTGACTTTCAAAAATTGAATTTCTTATCTTTCTTTCTCGTGTGCAGTCTGACTTTGAGAAGGATAGCGACTCAAACCGACTAGGTAAGCAAACAAACCACAAAGAGCATGAAAGTCTTCATGATAACTGATGGGTTAGGGGGACTGTATTGCACACGCCTCGGTCTCACCTGTCTGTCCGCTTCCCTTCAGGTGGAATGAAGAGCTCTTCCGAGGAGAAGATGCCCCCCCCACAGCTTCCCCTGCCCCTCGGCCCAAACTTCCACACCCTTCCGTCCAACCCCAGCGGAAAGAGCCACTTTCCCCCCGTTCCCGAGTACTCCAGCCACACGCTCACCCTGCGGAGAGAGAAAGGTCGCGTAGTCGACCCGTCCTGTGGGAAACCCGTGTATGTGTGTGACAGCGAGCTCTTCAAGCAGCTGGACGTGGATCTGGCCCTCGCTCAGGCCGAGAGCGTCTGTCCTGACGGCAGCGGTTACGTGCTCCTGCCCAACACCACCTCCACCCTCCGCGCCAAACCCAAAGACGACTCCAGCGGCTCCGGCAAGTACAACATCAGCACCGAGCTCCCGCAGGCCCGCCTCATGCATCTGAGTGGGACCTTCGCAGAACCGCAAGCCGCCTACGCCGTCAAAACGCTCCCCGCCGACCGCGTCAGCGTGTCGTACTCGGAGCGCGACTCGCCCATTCAGAACATCCACAACATCTCCAGCGAGAGTCACGTGACCAGCAGTCTGGGCGACACCTTTGACTCCATGAACTCCATGATGTCCAAGAGTGAAACCATCTCCACCCTGTCTATGAGCTCTTTGGAGGTCAGCGAGGGGGTAAGAGGCACCGTTCATTCTTGCTAATGCCACACCCAGTGAACACCTCGTCTGATGATTATTGCATGATGTGATATTAAAGCTTGCCTGTTTTACTCTCACAGAGGCAGAAATCCCGTTATGCAGAACTTGATTTTGAGGTAATTACTCACTTTCAGAGTTTTGTAGTTAAATGCACATCTGCAACAGTACCATAATAAGCGTTTCTTTCTCTCTCGTGTAGAAAATCATGCACACCCGAAAGCGCCACCAGAACATGTTCCAGGACCTCAACAGAAAAATGCATCACGCTGAGAAGGACAGGGAGTCACCGGCCTCCGACAGCAAGGTGAGCCGCTGAACCAGACGGTCATATGTGGAACTTTCCATGATTGAACTCTGAATACTTTCTGGAAAAGAGAACATATGGGAAACTCTTGGCTCGGACTTTGGATTAATGCTATTTTCTCTCTGCAGTCTGTCAGATGGAGCGTTTCCTCCGCTGGAAGTGACAAGACAAACCATAGCGTAAGTGTCCCAGTCTTTTGACTGCCTGTGAGGTTTTCCCACTCCCTGCCGAGTACGCCATCTCCAACTCTGTTCTCAATGTCTCTCTCCAGGATAAGCAGCAGGGAGTCATGGATCGCTCCTGGGAGAGCATGAGCCGGACGCAGGCGTCTCCTCCTGCATGGGTCCGAAAGGACATGGAGCCGCTTCAGGCGTCTTCTCTGGATCTCCAGGGCGTGGAGTGGGAGAAGGCCGGAGCATCCATTCCCCTTGTGGGCCAAGACATCATTGACCTGCAGACAGAGGTGTGAGTGAACAACATCTAACCCTGAACACCTCGGTCTGAATTTGATTTGGGAAAGAGAGCGGAAATGAAGGGATGAGCATGTAGAGGGCGGAGAGGTAGAGAGGAACCCGAGAGGGGAGTGCTGTACCCGTCTGTCATTTCAATACGTGTCTCTCCAGCTTCAGAAGTAGCTCTCAGCTCTAGATGATCATTAGAAGGCGTCTGAAGGTTTTCCGTGCCAGGAGAGATTCTGGTTGGTTCATCAAGAGCTTTTCCCAACACTCTTCCATCTGGTCCAGGAGGTGGCGTGGACACCCGCCTGTGCCCATTCATTTTTCCACAGCTCCGGTTTGGGATGGGCGAATCTTCCCAGAGGATGGTCGTCAGCTTTCTCGGCTGCTCGAGTTTGGCCCTTTGGGGCTCCTTCCATGAGCCTCTGGGGTCGTGAGCTGTGCCGAATGGACACACATGAACTGCGGTCGCTGTGGTGTTCGTTTTTAGCGCTTTGCGTGAAGCATTTCTGGAAGCTTCCATCAAACATTGGGGAAATAATTGTACTGAAACTTGAAAAAGACTATAAGAGCATCATGATTCCTCTGTTATTAGTGTAGTGTGTTATTATTATTATTATTATTATTATTAATGTTATTCCTTTGTTCTCATGATCATGTTATGATTTTGAGCATATTTCTGTTCTTCGAAGTTTATTTTCAAGAACTGTATGAAACTGTTCAGTCATTCCCAAAACAGCAGCAGGATGGAGTATCCCAGCATGAGCTCAGCATTCTGGGTAATGTAGGCGGAGCAGCAGTGACTGTGTAGCCTTGGACTCTTTGCGGACGAGCTGTTGTTTTCTCCTTCGCTCCATTGGATCAGATCACTGTGTTCCCTCCATTCCCACCAGCGGCTCTTTCTACGGCCTTGTGAACGGATCCCCAGCGCACGTTACGGGAGAGAGTCCCGGTGCAGTAGATATGCCAAACCATTGACTGGCATCAGTGCAATATGAGGACAGATGCTTGATGCCCAAGCAGGACTGACATCAGAATCTTGTCAGGTTTTGTTAATCATTTTCAGAGTTTTATATCACCTTTATACACCCTATAGAAACCTTTATGACAACACTGTTCTCGGACTATATTAGCTATCAAATGAAGGACAACACAAGACGCTGTGTCTTGCTGCTAAAAGAACTTTCAGGAAAGAGAAATATGATATCTACACAGAGTAATAGCTTAGAGATATATCTGACTGTGCTTCAGGAAAATGCCCTAGAGTTTTGTACTGATTTCTCCATATTGCTGAGACACTGAACCCTCGGTCGTCTTGTTTTTTAGACCTGTGTGTGTCTCTGTGTGTGTGCTGATATTCCTCGCGTCTCCTGTTAGCGTGAGGTTCCCGATGTCTGTCTAAATCTCCAGCAACAGAGTCTCTCTGTGTGTTTTACCTCCTCTTGTGATTGTACAGTTTTAAGAACAATAAGGTAAAAGTGTCTAGTTTCTAATAAAATAAAATAACTTAAAATTACTGACTGCCTGTTCTTCACTTTCTTGACTGAAAATGTGGTTTCTGCAGCACTAGCAGCACCAAATATAATGAGTGTTTTCAGACAGGTTTCCTGGAGACTCCCTGATGTCCGCCATTGCTCAGTCCCGCCCCAAACTCCAGAGTCAGAAGTTGACATGTCACGCAAACATATCAAACCACCAATCATTCAGTACATGAAACTGGCACACATCACAGACAGCAGTTGTAATGATAGTAGTTTCTGAGAAATGCTGCCGAAGTAAGATGTCTTGTTCTTTGCTTAATGTCTAAATTAGGGTCATCAATGTTAATATAGTTTGTGCTTTAGTTTGACAACATCCAAAAGACAGCTGAAAACCTTCCGTGAGCACTTAACCTCGTAAAAAAAAAAAAAAAAATTCGTTCCTTTTCCTTTAATCCTCCCTTGTCTGGCTTATGCTACTCTGAGCAATGCCTGAACTTCGTATTTTGAGCACTTGTTTTTTGCCTCTTCATGATGACTCGCTTAATTTAGTCCTAATTTGTAAGTCGGTTTGGACAAAAGCGTCTGCTAAATGTCTAAATGTAAATGCAAATGTACTTATTTTCCACCATGGGCCTATTTTCATTTTGGTCTAAATATGAGCAAAAGATTACACAAGAACTATACAGGATAAAAACTAATGACCATTTGTATTTTGCTCATTAGCATCAGGCTCCTTCTCTCAGGAAAGATTTCCTTTGTTTACAGGAATCTATAAAAGTAAGAGAGCAAAAACACTGGATATCCCAACAAACTCATTACATCAATAACAGTTAATTATAAAAACAAACAAGACTGGTGAAGGTTAAAGGAACCTCGAAATTCTGTGATCGTTTGCTCACCCTTAAAGGTCCCATTCCATGGATTATTTTTATTATTTTATAATGTTTCCAGGGGTGCCCTTATAATGTTAGTATGTTTTTTAGATAAATTTTTTTTATAATTTAGAAATAAAAGGCATATTTCCTAGCCTGATTTCATTCCCTGGTTTGAACACTCTGTTTGAAGGGGCGTGTCTGCTGTGACACTTCAATGTAAACGCCCTCTGCTGTGATTGGCTGACATGCTTGCATATGAAATATCTGGCATTACATGTGGAACTATCTGGAAAACCTTTACTATTACAGCTATTATACGTTTTTACTATTACAGCTATCTGGATTAACGAATCGTGAGAAGTTTTTTAAGTATTTCGATCTATTCCCATCACATAAAAGTTTGCAGTGATGATGAGCATATGAGCAGATGACAGCCTGTTGATCGCGTGAAAAAAGATCTTATCATTGCAACGCAGTTTCTGCACTCACTAATGATTTCACCAATGCAAACATGAGGTATATAAATACAGTAGAGCTTCGTTGTGCAGTTTAACAGCGTCATTGATTTCATAATGAGGTTTGGCAAGTGTCCAGATAAACTCGCGCTGTGTCACCGACAGCTTGGGCGATTGGAAAGGGATTGTTCTTTGATCGCTTTCTGTATATTAATCACAGTTTAAGTAAGATTATTTTCGTCCTACTAAGAGAAACGATGTGAAGTTGATCGCTACTTCCATAGTAAATCACTACTTACCGCTTGCTGGAATATAGTTGAAACTGTCCCCTTCGTCAGTATGAAACGCTGAGAGAAGTCTGCTTGATATTATCCCAGGTTAGAAAAACAGTCCGTGGTGAGATGGACAGAGCAAACTAACAACTTCGAATTAAACTTTTGCGGTATCCGATTATAGATAAACATCATCCATGTCTGTTGACATTTCGCCATCAATACGCCTGTGTTCCTGTGGGCGGAGGTTAGTCAAAACACGGTTCTGGTGATGTCACTAATGCAGGATGTAGAGGGGTGTAGTCCAATCCAGCCGTTTTTTTGTAGTCAACTTCTGTTAAATAAAATATCTCGCTTGGCATTGAACTTTGAGCTTTATAATTTTACAGATATTATTTATGCTCTAACAGCAACATTACACACTAACTAAAGTTTGAAACATGGGATCACGAAGAACGGGACCTTTAAAACCGTATGGAACACAAGAATGATTGTCTGAGGTTTCTTTCATTTTCCCATGATAGAAAAGGCAGAAATAAAGTCATGGCACATGGAGAGCGAGTAAAGGATGACAGAATTCCCACTGCAAAAAACATTCTTAAATCAAGATACATTTACTTGAGAAGCAAAATGACTGAACATATTAAGTCTAAAATGAATGAAAATGATGTGAGTTTGAGCTTAAATTATGAACAAATCTTCCAATGGGGTCAGAAAAATATTCTAAACTCAAAGGGAAAACTAGTTCATGGCAGATATTTCTTGTTTTAGCCGTAAACTCTATTGGTACATTTTAAAGAATGTTGATCAAGATGAAAATCCTGAGAAAGAAAATCTTTTCTTTTTGCGTTGTGAACTAGTGCTAGGGTTGATGATCACCGCTTGCTTCCCCTCAACATTCATTTCCGTCCTTTTGTTGGAGTCAAACCTCATGTGTGTCATGCAGTTAGTCAGTGGCATTCAGAAGGCGACCCATAATGCACTGTGTCAGAGAGGGCTGGATGTGAGTGCAGAAACACTCTCAGTAATTGTGTGCTGGGGTGTTATTTAATTCCTCATGACGGTATGAATGTGCCACTCGAAGCTTTGTGTGGGTTTTTGTCTTGTTTCATTCAAGCCCAGAGAAAGTAATTGCGCTGTTGAATATTGTGAGTCACGTGATCTGGCTGATGTGAATGTGAAAGTGGATTACAGCTGTGTTTCTGCGTCACGGCCAAATGCCAGCAGATTCAGAGAGCAATTCTTCTCTGCGGGGAACAGCTCTCGACGGAGACCACTGGGATTCAACTCAATCCATTCTTCCACATCACTCAGCGGAGAAACAACCCTTAGAGAGGCTGGGGCGGACTCACTCTCAGGTGTGTTTAATGAGTCAGTCCTGAAGCCTTTACTCATTGAGTCGCTTTCACCTCCTGCAGCAGAAAACAGTGGACAATGATGGATCCGAGACGTTCCTGCAGACCAGTGGATCCCGGAGACCCGAGGCTGCAGGACTCCTTTCACTCTGGACAGGGAGAAACACACTAGAAACCATCCATAATGCCCTAGCAACCGCATAGCAACATCTAAGAACATCTAAAAAAGTTTAGTTCTCACACAGCAGCGTCGGTACAGTCAAATCAATAATATTGTTGAATATTAAGTGGGGATGCAGCGATATGAAAATTTTGTCTGATACCGATAACCGATAATTCTTTATATTTGAGAGCAGATATCCGATATACTGGTCGAAAAATCTAAATCCAAATTTGTATCTAATTTTTGAGAGCCTGATTACGATTAGTGTTAGACAGTGTTCTTGATTATTACGTGCGTATGTTTTTGGTCCTGTAATTAGAATCTCTGTTTTTCAGAATTTAGTTGTAGGAAATTACTAGTCATCCAATTTTTTTATATCAGCTGTGCATTCTGTTAATTTTGTGAATTAGTAAGTTTTTTCAGGGCATGAAGAAATATACAGCTGAGTATCATCGGCATAACAGTGAAAGCTAATGCAATGCTTCCTAATGATATCTCCTAATGGTACAGGGTGTGTGTGTGTGTGTGTGTGTGTGTGTGTGTGTGTGTGAGGGTAGCATGTCCAGAGTGAACAGCAGCGGTCCTAGTACTGAGCCTTGTGGTACGCCATACTGAACTTGTGATCGATGAGACATCTCTTCATTTACTGCTACAAACTGATAACGGTCAGATAAGTGTGATTTAAACCATGCTAGTGCGATTCCACTAATGCCAACATAATGTTTGAGTCTATTTAAAAGAACGTTGTGGTCGATAGTGTCAAATGCAGCACTAAGATCGAGTAACACTAATAGAGAGACACAACCACGATCGGATGATAAGAGCAAATCATTTGTGACTCTAACGAGAGCTGTTTCGGTAATATGGTACGGTCTAAATCCTGACTGAAAATCCTGTTTGTGTGTGTGTGTGTGTGTGTGTGTGTGTGTGTGTGTGTGTGTGTGTCTGTGTGTGTGTGTGTGTGTGTGTGTGTGTGTGTGAGAGAGAGAGAGAGAGAGAGAGGTCAGAGGTCAGGATCGTCACTGCCTCGACATTTTTGCTTTGGTTTCTCTTTCATAACTCTTTAAGAAAGATCTCTCTAACTAGGAACTTTATTCCCAGTTGTTTAACATTCACGTTACCAAGAAAAAATGTTTTTCCACATATTTTGTGATCTGAGGAGCAAAGGAGTGCGTTTGATGACAGTGATGGAGTGACTGAGATGTTCTGCTGTGTGTGAGTGTGTGTCTCTCAGTTCAATCCAGTCATCATTCATAATCTCTCACTTTTCAAGAAAGAAAGTTTTGAGTTCTGATAGTTACAGTATGTTTGACGGTTCATCGAGTTCAGATATGATTGCAGCCGCTCAGAGCGTTCAAATGTATTTGAATCATCCGTCATACCCACTCCATCAGCGAACCGAACCTGTGTTTAATGTGTTTAATGTGTGTGTGGCTGATGTTGGACTGGGAGAACGACCTCAGCGTGTCATCGCTCGGCAGATGCTGGTTGCCAGGAAACCGTTTCCATTGGCAACAAAAGCAGTGGTACCGAGGAGAAAAGAGAACATATTATACGAGGACAGCGAACCAACGGAAGTCCATATAAAGACACCGGATGCTCTGCAAGTTCAGCTGCACTATTACACAGTTCCTGTGATTCACAACAGGTGAGATGATCTGATCTCTATTATGATGAAGGTTTCCAGCAGATCAGACAAAGAGTTCTCCTAAATAGCAGCAGAAAAATAAGTTCTTAGGTAAGAGTAAAAAAAAAAAAGTATTCACAAAGATGCTGAGATCGAGTTGACGTCGTTGGTCACCCCTGATAATCTAAGATAATAGGTAATGAGAAGTTCAGCTGCATTATTACACAGCTCCTGTGATTCACACCAGGTCAGATGATCTGATCTCAGCGAACAGGGAACGTTCTGTCAGTGTTATGAGGGAACGTTCTGTCAGCGTTATGAGGGAACGTTCTGTCAACGTTATGAGGGAACGTTCTGTCAGCGTTATGAGGGAACGTTCTGTCAGCGTTATGAGGGAACGTTCTGTCAGCGTTATGAGGGAACATTCTGTCAGCGTTATGAGGGAACATTCTGTCAGCGTTATGAGGGAACGTTCTATTAGCGTTATGAGGGAACGTTCTTCCAGTAACGTTAATAGAACGTTCATTTAAAGTTATCAGGGGCTGTATTCACTAAACATCTTAGCACTAAGAGTTCTCCTAAATAGCAGCAGTGAGAAGTTCTTAGTTAAGAGTTTTCTCTTAAAGCCTATTACCAAAGCTGCTGAGAGCAACTTTTACTGAGGAATAGACAGAAGTCTCGTTAAAGCTCGTTGGTCAGTATGATCAAAGATGGCCGTAAAAATAAATCTGCATTGTTTTTTACTTTTGATCTTTCTTTTTTTTTTTTTTATTGCAAAAATCTAATCTTTCATTGAAGTAAAAGAATTGAAAGTGGTGGGGAAATCACATTATGCAATAACCGCTTTTCTCCAAAACACGTCATTATTGGCAGCCTTTTATTAGAAATCTTTTTCCAGATAACAGGTCTGAGTTTTCTCTATAATGCCTGCTGAGTTCGGAGATCAGAGACGATCCTCGAGCGAGGAGGATTTTTCTTGAAACCCTCCCAAACAACATGTGGTGATGTTCAGGCTTTCTGAGCCCAAGACTCACTCATCTCTGTGATTCTCCATCTGTGGCTCTTGGAGAGGCTTTGTTCACTGAAAATCTGGCATTAGGATGATATAAACACACGTCCTCGACAGATTCAGAACATCTTTAGTTGATTGGAACTTTATAATTATTGCCCTGATTAAGCTCAACAATCTTCAGTGGAAGGTTAGATTTTTGCAAATGTTTTGAATGAAAGATAAACCATGCAGATTTATTTTTACAGCCATCTTTGATCATGTTTACCAGGGGTGCCATTCAGTCTGACCACAACTGTAAGAGGAGAGACTAGTTAAGAGGATAGACTAGTTAAGAGGAGAGTCTAGTTAAGAGGAGAGACTAGTTAAGAGGAGAGACTAGTTAAGAGGAGAGTCTAGTTAAGAGGAGAGTCTAGTTAAGAGGAGAGTCTAGTTAAGAGGAGAGACTAGTATACAGGAGAGTCTAGTTAAGAGGAGAGACTAGTATACAGGAGAGACTAGTTAAGAGGAGAGTCTAGTTAAGAGGAGAGTCTAGTATACAGGAGAGACTAGTTAAGAGGAGAGACTAGTATACAGGAGAGACTAGTTAAGAGGAGAGTCTAGTATACAGGAGAGACTAGTTAAGAGGAGAGTCTAGTTAAGAGGAGAGACTAGTTAAGAGGAGAGACTAGTATACAGGAGAGTCTAGTTAAGAGGAGAGACTAGTATACAGGAGAGACTAGTTAAGAGGAGAGTCTAGTTAAGAGGAGAGTCTAGTATACAGGAGAGACTAGTTAAGAGGAGAGACTAGTATACAGGAGAGTCTAGTGTACAGGAGAGACTAGTTAAGAGGATAGTCTAGTTAAGAGGATAGACTAGTATACAGGAGAGTCTAGTGTACAGGAGAGACTAGTTAAGAGGATAGTCTAGTTAAGAGGATAGACTAGTTAAGAGGAGAGACTAGTATACAGGAGAGTCTAGTATACAGGAGAGACTAGTATACAGGAGAGTCTAGTTAAGAGGAGAGACTAGTTAAGAGGAGAGACTAGTATACAGGAGAGTCTAGTATACAGGAGAAACTAGTTAAGAGGAGAGACTAGTTAAGAGGAGAGACTAGTATACAGGAGAGTCTAGTGTACAGGAGAGACTAGTTAAGAGGATAGTCTAGTTAAGAGGATAGACTAGTATACAGGAGAGTCTAGTGTACAGGAGAGACTAGTTAAGAGGATAGTCTAGTTAAGAGGATAGACTAGTTAAGAGGAGAGACTAGTATACAGGAGAGTCTAGTATACAGGAGAGACTAGTATACAGGAGAGTCTAGTTAAGAGGAGAGACTAGTTAAGAGGAGAGACTAGTATACAGGAGAGTCTAGTATACAGGAGAAACTAGTTAAGAGGAGAGACTAGTTAAGAGGAGAGACTAGTATACAGGAGAGTCTAGTGTACAGGAGAGACTAGTTAAGAGGATAGTCTAGTTAAGAGGATAGACTAGTATACAGGAGAGTCTAGTGTACAGGAGAGACTAGTTAAGAGGATAGTCTAGTTAAGAGGATAGACTAGTTAAGAGGAGAGACTAGTATACAGGAGAGTCTAGTATACAGGAGAGACTAGTATACAGGAGAGTCTAGTTAAGAGGAGAGACTAGTTAAGAGGAGAGACTAGTATACAGGAGAGTCTAGTATACAGGAGAAACTAGTTAAGAGGATAGTCTAGTTAAGAGGATAGACTAGTGTACAGGAGAGACTAGTTAAGAGGAGAGACTAGTATACAAGAGAGATTAGTTAAGATGATAGACTAGTATACAGGAGAGACTAGTGTACAGGAGAGACTAGTTACGAGGATAGACTTAGGCCTGTCGCGATAGTCGATAAGTCGATTAATCGCACGATAAAAAAAATGAGCTCGATAATTTTTCCGGCCGCGATAATTCCATTTGCATGCTTGTTTGTTTTCCTCGTCTCTCTCTCTCTCTACCAAAGAGACTGGATGACCACTCTCGGTTCTTTAGCGTATAGGAGGAGTGAACCCTCTTGTTGTCAGTCACATGGTCTTTGTGTGGGGAGGCGGCGCCGCGGCGCTTGTCAGTCACATGGTCTTTGTATGGGAAAGCGCCGGCGGGACTGTTTGCGGCGACTGCCGGGAGAGAGAGAAGACGCTAGTTGTGAGTTGCGACAGCGAGCCCGATCACATGAAAATGCGTATCTATACCACGAATGTTATTTCTCGTGCCATTTATACGCCAAAAATAGTTTTTGCATGCATATGATACGCTCTTTATGGCGTGTAATACGCACGCACTCCTCACCCCTAATCCTAACCAAGTATTTTCAGTGCGTAGCATGCACGCAATAAAGCGCGTCTCCGTCTTCCCGACAGTACACAATCACTTGACAAAGTAACAGGAGTAACAGTGCAAAATTGTGCGATATGGCTTGTTGAGGCTTTTTTTATTTGTTTACAAAGGTCCTAACTGTCAGTTTTGCCTGTTATGGAATGTATCACTATTTAATAATGTCTAAAGCCTAATGTTTAATATTTTTTGAAGTGCAATTTTGTTTCATTTTATTTATTAACAGACATTTATTTTGTTAACAGACACTAAAGAGTCCATTGCTTTCATTGTTTTTGGTTGTTTTGTTCATTTTTTGGATATTTAAAATGTTTTCCGTTTTCAATGTTTAATATTCTTTAGAAATAAAAGTTTATAGATCGTTGAAAAGGTGTACCTGCATTATTATGCCATTATAATTATATTAAATGAAAATGGTCTCAGTGCGACAATATTATCGTTTATCGCGATAATTTCTTGGACAATTTATCGTCCAGCAAAATTTGTTATCGTGACAGGCCTAGATAGACTAGTATGCAGGAGAGTCTAGTATACAGGAGAGTCTAGTATACAGGAGAGACTAGTTAAGGGGAGAGACTAGTTAAGAGGATAGACTAGTTAAGAGGAGAGACTAGTATACAGGAGAGACTAGTTAAGAGGGTAGACTAGTATACAGGAGAGTCTAGTATACAGGAGAGACTAGTTAAGAGGATAGTCTAGTTAAGAGGATAGACTAGTATACAGGAGAGACTAGTTAAGAGGATAGACTAGTTAAGAGGAGAGACAAGTTAAGAGGAGAGACTAGTATACAGGAGAGACTAGTTAAGAGGATAGACTAGTATACAGGAAAGTCTAGTATACAGGAGAGACTAGTTAAGAGGAGAGACTAGTTAAGAGTATAGACTAGTATACAGGAGAGTCTAGTATACAGGAGAGACTAGTTAAGAGGAGAGACTAGTTAAGAGGATAGACTAGTATACAGGAGAGACTAGTATACAGGAGAGACTAATTAAGAGGAGAGACTAGTTAAGAGGACATACTAGTATACAGGAGAGTCTAGTATACAGGAGAGACTAGTTAAGAGGAGAGACTAGTTAAGAGGATAGACTAGTATACAGGAGAGACTAGTTAAGAGGATAGACTAGTATACAGGAGAGACTAGTTAAGAGGAGAGACTAGTTAAGAGGATAGTCTAGTTAAGAGGAGAGACTAGTTAAAAGGAGAGACTAGTATACAGGAGAGACTAGTTAAGAGGAGAGACTAGTTAAGAGGAGAGACTAGTATACAGGAGAGACTAGTTAAGAGGAGAGACTAGTTAAGAGGATAGACTAGTTAAGAGGAGAGACTAGTTAAGAGGATAGTTTAGTTAAAAGGAGAGACTAGTATACAGGAGAGACTAGTTAAGAGGAGAGACTAGTTAAGAGGATGGACTCTAGTTAAGAGGATGGACTCTAGTTAAGAGGAGAGTCTAGTTAACAGGAAAGACTAGTTAAGAGGAGAGTCTAGTATACAGGAGAGACTAGTTAAGAGGAGAGTCTAGTATACAGGAGAGTCTAGTATACAGGAGAGTCTAGTTAAGAGGATAGACTAGTTAAGAGGAGAGTCTAGTATACAGGAGAGACTAGTTAAGAGGAGAGTCTAGTATACAGGAGAGTCTAGTATACAGGAGATTCTAGTTAAGAGGATAGACTAGTTAAGAGGAGAGTCTAGTATACAGGAGAGACTAGTTAAGAGGAGAGTCTAGTATACAGGAGAGTCTAGTATACAGGAGAGTCTAGTTAACTGAGTTGTTGAGTTGCTGAACTGCATCTGCTGAACATGAAGTGAGGTTAGTGCATCTCAGGACTGGATCTGTTTGGAAACGCTGCCCCCTGCTGACCACATCATCACTGTCACAACAGAGAGAGGGTTTGTTATGAACTGTTTGAAAGGGAACCATCACACACATCTTCTGTAGTGCACGGCCTTGAGGACCCAAAAACAGCCACTTCGCAACTCTGAATTACTATTTTAACTAGTCCAAACCAGCATGTGAAGTAATCTGTGGCACAGCCAGGCTCTCTCTCTCTCTCTCTCTGAACAGACAGTGCCTTCTAAAAACTTAATCTGATGCATGAGTTGAATGAATCAGAGTTTTTATTGTATTTTTTATGAATGTATGAATGAATCAGAGTTTGAGCTGTACTCTGTTGTTCAGTGATGTCACTAGTCTTTCCCGCTGCTGCTGATGATGATGATGATGACGCGAGGTCAACTGCTTCCGGAACTCGTCGCCTTGACAACACAATTCATATTGTGTGCGCGATGAGTGAGTAATGCTGCCATAGAATGTTCTTAACAGAGACAGTGCAATAATACAATAGAATAGAACATAATGCTTTAATCTATTATTCTTTGTATTTGATTGATTTTCACATTGAATTGTTGTAGATAATCATCTCAGTAATGTTTTTAGAAGGAGGAAAAATCACAGATGAACAACAACAACAACAACAAAAAGCTGTCATTCATAAAATACACATCCATACGAACCTTTGCAAATCGGTTCAGTCATTAAATTAAACTTTCATTGTTATAACTTTCGAATATTTTATTTTAAACGAGACACACTGTATTGGCGACACCCATTTGTGCCCATGTAAACAGAAACGATCTTTTCATGCAGGAAGTTATTGGCTAATATGAACATAAGTTTGTTAAACATAACCTCCATAACGTAACTGGTGAACTATCTCATATGCGCTTAGTGAACGTTGTAAATGCTCACGTGACCCCTGCTAATTCAGATTTACACTAGTGTACATTCAAAAACTGGATACATCATCCTAGCTATTTATTCCATCAGAGTTACAGAGAAAATCTTCTTGAAAACGAAACATTTATTCGTGTAAGAAAACCATATTTTCGAATTTAGTGTGCTAACTTTAAAATATGAAGAGTACACTGATTCTGCTCCAAACAAAGCACGGTTTCAGCGGGCTGAGTCTGCGCATGCGCAGTGCGCTGGTCTCCGGCCGCCAGGTGGCGCTGATGACGCTGTGTCTTGAAAAAGTCCAGTTTATTCTCTGGTCAGTTGTTTCCGTGTTCCGACAGATCCCGCACAAGGACATTAAACTTAAGCTCTGTTGTGTCGCGATCGGGGTTCAGTCATGGCTCTGCTGCTGAGGGCCGGTGTCAGAGGGTTCTTCACCTCCGCGCTGAGGAGAGGGTCAGACCAGGTACTGAAGAGCGTCTCTCCTGAGGGAGAATGTCGAGGATGAATTGATTCGAGTGCTGGAGCTTTACAGCTTCAGTCGTTATTCACATTCTGTGCTCCCTGAAATAAACCACATCGGTCATGAATTAAAGACCATGTTCTTTTCTGAGGTGAAATATTTTAGGGCTGCAGCAACTCAACGCATTTGAGCATCGATTAATCGCATATAAACATATTCGTCACTTAAATGTACTGGCATTATGGTAATGAGGGAGAAATATTGCGAGAAGTCACATTTACCTCATTTATTTTTATTCTGTGGTGGAAACAAGCTTCCATATTTAACTGGTATTCTACAATTAAAGTTATATCTTTATTTACAAACGCTAGAATGCCACGTGACTGTTTCCACTGTTGACGCTGACGGCGCATGCGCATCCAGAGCATTAACTCTTGATAAACATTAAACTTAAAGTTAAAATTCTACATGGAACTGAAGTAAGAGTAAAAGGGCTCTTGTAATGGAGTATAATGTGTTCGGATGAGCGAATGTGAGTTCTGCTTTTGTTTTTCTTTACTATAATTTTTAATTAACGACTTAACTTTACATTTTCCAGTCAGCTTAAATGTAAAACGTTTTTTTTTTTGCCTACATAGACACAGTTTGCTATATTTGTTTTAATTGACTTCTAATTTCACATTGTTGGAGGACAAATTACACCCGATTAATCTAAGGAATAATCGATTAATCGTCTCTCTCTCTCACTCACTCACTCACTCACTCACACACACACTCACTCACTCACTCACTCACTCACTCAACACACACTCACTCACACACTCACACACACACACACACACACACTCACTCACTCACTCACTCACCCCCCCCCCCCCCCCAGCTGGGTGATCTGGGTTCGGGAGCCGGTAAAGGCGGAGGAGCGGGCGGCTCGGTCCGGGAAGCAGGAGGAGCGCTCGGGAAGAAACAGGCGGCCGACGAGGAGCGATACTTCAAGTGAGTCTCGGTCTCGCCGCTTCCGTCATGTGTTGTGCTCATGAGTAATGATGGTGTGTGTGTGACAGGCAGAAGGAGAAGGAGCAGCTGGCGGCGCTGAAGAAACACCACGAAGAAGAGATCGACCACCATAAGAAGGAGATCGAGCGTCTGCAGAGAGAGATCGACCGGCACAAGGGCAAGATCCGACGACTCAAACACGACGACTGAGAGACGACTCGTCCGTCGCCATCATCACTCCTGTGCCTGATCGCTCCGTCTGCATGTGCTTCAGGACAGAAACATGTGCTCTATCAATACACCTGTGCAGGAACATGTGCTTTATCAATAAACATGTGCTCTATCAATAAACATGTGCTTTATCAATAAACGTGCTCTATCAATAAACATGTGCAGAAACATGCAGACATCTGAAGTTATTTGCTATGAAACATATGAACATAACCTTGAGTTAACCTGAGGCTCGAACACGAGTCGCCTGAACCAGCAGCTGGAGAGGGACAACACGTGGAGTTTCATCTTTTGGTGAAATACTTTGAGAGTAGAATGAGTTTATAATTTTTTCGTAACTAAAAAACATTCCTAATATTGATATTAATATCTGTTCTTCACTGATCAAGCTATTCCGAAGGATGTTCAAATGTCTTTATTTTATCCGAAGCAAATTACAGCTGAAAGACCTCAGTGTGACTCTTCTGTGTTAGTCATCAGATGATCTCCTCATGTTCTCATGTGATTATTTGAAACTAGGATTTATGCAAACTTCCAATCCGAAGATCTGAGATATTCAATATTGTGAATGATATCCGGACTGGACCATCATGGTTATTTTATGAGCAGAGAAACACAGATCTGTAGTTTTTCATCTTGAATCTGGGACTTTATGTTTTTGAGTAGCATAATATTTTGACCCCGACGTGATTTGAACACGCAACCTTCTGATCTGGAGTCAGACGCGCTACCGTTGCGCCACGAGGTCACAGTAACGCGCATCAGCTCGAGCCCCGATGACCAGCGGCTCAGGTCTGATTTAAAATCCTTCATAAAATCGATCCTGTCAAATCATTTTCTAAATTAAATTGATGAGACATGCTCATTTTGTGCGCTTTTAGAAAAAACAACCGTCCATTTTTTTTTATGTAACCCAACCAATCAATTTTCAGCCCTTCTGAAGAAAACCACTCCTTTGTTCGCAAAGATATGTTTTTTTTGTTTTGTTTTTTATTGTGAAAACCCCATTTTCTTTTGAATATGTTGCCAACTTCATTATATTCTACGCTTCATTTTTCAAATGACAATAACAAATGGTTTATTAAATCTCCATTGTGCTTCTTGAATTCAACTCTAATCACATCCCTCACACTTGTACACAAATAAAATAAAATAGCCAGAGAAAACTAGACTGGCGGGTCTTTTTTCTACATCACTCATTATATATATATATATATTTCTTTTTAATTATCGAGACAATCGCGTGACTGATCACATCATATATTTTTTTCTTTTATATCTAAATATGCAAATCGTGTAGTTTGTCGGTTGTGCGCGCGGATTGGCTGCCCACCCCCGTGCGTGATGACGCAGTCGGTCCGCCGCGCGAGGAAGTGGCGCTGTTGTTTGAGCGACGGGACCGTCTCGCTGTGTCTCGTGGGTTCACCCGAACAGCTTCTACCGTGTTTCGGTGAGTTCTGCCCTTCATGAACCGGGACTGACCGCGCTCGACAGCTTCTCGTGCCGTCCGGTCATCATAATCGCGGTGAGTGCGCGCGGTGGGCGCGTTTTTTGGCGGGTCTGTCCGGTTTGAATGGTGTGTCTCGCGCCGCTGCTGCTGATGTAGGCCTCG
>NC_138230.1:451679-479179 GCF_964197995.2 Scardinius erythrophthalmus | reverse complement strand
GTTCGACCACGTCTGATTGTGTGTGTGTGTGCTCAGGTCTGGTGGTGTGTGTGTGATGGTTCGACCACGTCTGATGGTGTGTGTGTGTGCTCAGGTCTGGTGGTGTGTGTGTGATGGGTTCGACCACGTCTGATTGTGTGTGTGTGTGCTCAGGTCTGGTGGTGTGTGTGTGTGATGGTTCGACCACGTCTGATGGTGTGTGTGTGTGCTCAGGTCTGGTGGTGTGTGTGTGATGGGTTCGACCACGTCTGATTGTGTGTGTGTGTGTGTGTGTGTGTGTGATGGTTCGACCACGTCTGATGGTGTGTGTGTGTGTGTGTGCTCAGGTCTGGTGGTGTGTGTGTGATGGGTTCGACCACGTCTGATTGTGTGTGTGTGTGCTCAGGTCTGGTGGTGTGTGTGTGATGGTTCGACCACGTCTGATGGTGTGTGTGTGTGCTCAGGTCTGGTGGTGTGTGTGTGATGGGTTCGACCACGTCTGATTGTGTGTGTGTGTGCTCAGGTCTGGTGGTGTGTGTGTGTGATGGTTCGACCACGTCTGATGGTGTGTGTGTGTGCTCAGGTCTGGTGGTGTGTGTGTGTGATGGTTCGACCACGTCTGATGGTGTGTGTGTGTGTGTGTGTGCTCAGGTCTGGTGGTGTGTGTGTGATGGGTTCGACCACGTCTGATTGTGTGTGTGTGTGCTCAGGTCTGGTGGTGTGTGTGTGATGGTTCGACCACGTCTGATGGTGTGTGTGTGTGCTCAGGTCTGGTGGTGTGTGTGTGATGGGTTCGACCACGTCTGATTGTGTGTGTGTGTGTGTGTGTGTGCTCAGGTCTGGTGGTGTGTGTGTGATGGGTTCGACCACATCTGATTGTGTGTGTGTGTGCTCAGGTCTGGTGGTGTGTGTGTGATGGGTTCGACCACGTCTGATTGTGTGTGTGTGTGTGTGTGTGTGTGTGTGCTCAGGTCTGGTGGTGTGTGTGTGATGGGTTCGACCACGTCTGGTTGTGTGTGTGTGTGTGTGCTCAGGTCTGGTGGTGTGTGTGTGATGGGTTCGACCACGTCTGATGGTGTGTGTGTGTGCTCAGGTCTGGTGGTGTGTGTGTGATGGGTTCGACCACATCTGATTGTGTGTGTGTGTGCTCAGGTCTGGTGGTGTGTGTGTGATGGGTTCGACCACGTCTGATTGTGTGTGTGTGTGTGTGTGTGTGTGTGTGTGTGTGTGTGCGCTCAGGTCTGGTGGTGTGTGTGTGATGGGTTCGACCACGTCTGATTGTGTGTGTGTGTGTGTGTGTGTGTGTGTGTGTGTGCGCTCAGGTCTGGTGGTGTGTGTGTGTGATGGGTTCGACCACATCTGATTGTGTGTGTGTGTGTGTGTGCTCAGGTCTGGTGGTGTGTGTGTGATGGGTTCGACCACATCTGATTGTGTGTGTGTGTGCTCAGGTCTGGTGGTGTGTGTGTGTGATGGGTTCGACCACGTCTGATGGTGTGTGTGTGTGCTCAGGTCTGGTGGTGTGTGTGTGATGGGTTCGACCACGTCTGATTGTGTGTGTGTGTGCTCAGGTCTGGTGGTGTGTGTGTGATGGGTTCGACCACGTCTGATTGTGTGTGTGTGTGTGCTCAGGTCTGGTGGTGTGTGTGTGATGGGTTCGACCACGTCTGATTGTGTGTGTGTGTGTGCTCAGGTCTGGTGGTGTGTGTGTGATGGGTTCGACCACGTCTGATTGTGTGTGTGTGTGTGTGTGTGTGCGCTCAGGTCTGGTGGTGTGTGTGTGATGGGTTCGACCACGTCTGATGGTGTGTGTGTGTGCTCAGGTCTGGTGGTGTGTGTGTGATGGGTTCGACCACGTCTGATTGTGTGTGTGTGTGTGCTCAGGTCTGGTGGTGTGTGTGTGATGGGTTCGACCACGTCTGATGGTGTGTGTGTGTGTGTGTGTGTGTGTGCTCAGGTCTGGTGGTGTGTGTGTGATGGGTTCGACCACGTCTGATTGTGTGTGTGTGTGTGCTCAGGTCTGGTGGTGTGTGTGTGATGGGTTCGACCACGTCTGATTGTGTGTGTGTGTGTGCTCAGGTCTGGTGGTGTGTGTGTGATGGGTTCGACCACGTCTGATGGTGTGTGTGTGTGTGTGTGTGTGCTCAGGTCTGGTGGTATGTGTGTGATGGGTTCGACCACGTCTGATGGTGTGTGTGTGTGCTCAGGTCTGGTGGTGTGTGTGTGTGATGGTTCGACCACGTCTGATGGTGTGTGTGTGCTCAGGTCTGGTGGTGTGTGTGGGATGGTTCGACCACGTCTGATGGTGTGTGTGTGCTCAGGTCTGGTGGTGTGTGTGGGATGGGTTCGAGCGCGTCTGATGGTGTGTGTGTGTGTGTGTGTGTGCTCAGGTCTGGTGGTGTGTGTGGGATGGGTTCGAGCGCGTCTGATGGTGTGTGTGTGTAAGACGTGCCGGTATCCGGTAATGCGGTAAATCGCGGTAATGAATATGCACGATATTGTTATCGCGGGCACTTCAAAATACCGTGAAAAACAATAGATCAGAATTTATATTTATAGAACGCGCATTAGCTTATTTTCCATCAACCGCTTAAATAAACACTGCGATATGCTGCGCGAAACACGTGCGCACTCTGATGTAAACAATCCCCACATGAAGCGCTGTGTGCATGCGGCAGTGCGCACTCTAGTCTAATGTAAACAATCCCCACATGAAGCGCTGTGTGCATGCGGCAGTGCGCACTCTAGTCTAATGTAAACAATCCCCACATGAAGCGCTGTGTGCATGCGGCAGTGCGCACTCTAGTCTAATGTAAACAATCCCCACATGAAGCGCTGTGTGCATGCGGCAGTGCGCACTCTAGTCTAATGTAAACAATCCCCACATGGAGAAGAAGCACGGCGGAAGGAGGAACGCTGCCGACGATTTATCCCCCTTCTAAAAGCAGGGCTGCCAACTCTACGCATTCAGTGTGAGACTCACGCAATCGACACTTCTCACACGCTCTCACGCCACACATTCATTTTCTCACGCAGAGAAAAATCGCGGAGCAAAGAGGACACTGACACCGACAGACTAGGCAGAGCAGCTACTTCTGATATGAAAAAAATTCTCAGCTATCAGGTTCTGTCCATTTTATTACGAAATTCAGACAATAAATACCGTTTTGGTGCTTGTAAATGTGACGTGACCGATCGCTGTAGCGCCTCAGTTCAAGCAAACCGATCATGTTACTTTTTATTTAAAGATACAGTACAACTTACCGAAAGGTATTTATGCCTCATACATAATATTGATCAATCAGTGTTTTTCAGCCACGGAAAGAGGTCAATAAAACTGCAGGTGAACAATTATGTCACAGAACATTACATTTACCTCAGTAAAGCCGTTTAATGACCAACACGTTAGTTGACTAGAAAAAATAGCTATAGAGAGGAGTATTTCGCTAAATATGTGCACTATATTACATTTGTATTATATTTTTACTTGTGTCATAATTGTTATTATAATGAAAACCTATTATAATGAAAGCTGACAGGGCTCACTGTAGGGCTGTCAACTTTAATCGTTTAGTCGACTAATCGGTCGATGCCGTCTTGGTCGACTGACATTCTCACTGGTCGACCAGTTGCATATTTTTTTTTTTTTTTTTCACCAGTAAAGAAATTTTCATTGATTTACTCCTTGATATTTATTCCTTTATTAGCAGTTATATATTACTGTATTCTAAATATAATTAGCCTATGTTTTATCCCCAACTTTAAATGCTTTAATTCAGGCTATTTTGTAACAGCGCCACAGTTAGCACATCACGTAGAACACTCGGGAACCGCACCTGTGGCTACACTGCTGCTTCGCGCTCAGTAACGAATATAGGTAGTTTTGCTGTATTCATTCAGTTAGAACCAGTGCTTAATTTGTAAACTGGGAGGTCCCGGAGCGCAAAGGGAAGGGTGGATCCGGCGACTCAAAACGGGGTTGGAGGTAACGGAACAAGTAAGGAATAACTGACGACAGGCCGTTGAATTATTAGAAAAATAATGCACACCCGAGGTGGTAATGCGGTCGCGACGCGAAGCAGAGTTATTAAATTGTTTAAATTATTTAATTGAACAAGCGCAACATTCAGCATTCAATAAAATATTTTAAAAGATGTAGGCTATTATTAATAATAATGTTATTTCGACATAATAATGTGTGCGTGCAACAAGCTAGATGTGAATTTGTAAATCCGGTGACGAGTGCATTGATTTTTATTAATAAACTAGTGTTTTCTGTCGGCTGCAAATATGAAGTTGACGATCGCCTTCTCCGTAGTGAACGAGCCTACAGAGAGAAATGCACATAGTGGATCATAATCAGCCTATTTCTTTTTTCTTTTTTAATTATTTCGTTTAAAGACATTTCAAGCTTTGTGTATTTGATGTATTCCTCATGTCTGTGTGAGGCATACACTTAGTTTCGTTAAGTTAGGATAAGATGCGCTCCAGTTAACGTGCATGTGACCGCGCGCGGGCGCCCGATTTGGTCTGTTATACCGTATTTGCTTCTTATTTATTACAAAACAAAACGAAAATAAACCTATAGGCCTTCCTTCTATACAGCCTATTATTAGGACTGTTTTTTAGGCTATTTGTTTTTTTTGTGTGTTTGTTTTAAAACGCCTAGATCGGCTGGACAAAAGTTAACCCATTTGAAAGTAAAGAAGAACAGCCTGTATAAACGAGAGCTTTTGTTAGGATTTTTCATTATTTGGCAGTTTTAGCAGTTATATTTTTTTGTAGCGTGTGGTGTGGTCAGGTGCGCGATTGTGACGGTCACTATAGACCTAGGACAGAGCTCCTCACTTTGCAGTAAAAAAAAATCACTTAATTTTCAAAGAATTGTAGGCCTGTTATTATTATTATGGTTTTATGTATTATTGATTTTTTTTTCGTTGTTTTATAAATGCTCTATGACAATTGTTTAATAAATGTTCAATCAAAATGCAAAACATGTTTTTTTTTTTTTTTTTTTTTTTTTTTTTTTAGTCGACTAATCGTTGCGCAGGACCTGACTTTGGTCGACTAAGCATTTCTTTGGTTGACTACAGCCCTAGCTCACTGTATGTTTACAGCATTATGTGAGATATATTTTTTCTTGAGAAAAATTAACATGTAGGCTATCTACTGTACCCAATATTTATCCAAAGAGTCAATATTGAATCAAGATTGAAATCAAATCCCAAGAATTGAATTGAAATCGTGAAAGTTGTGTAAAATTCTGTTTAGTTACCAAATGTTTTGACAATCACAATTACACCTATTGTGATGCAAGTTTTTTTTTTTCTACATCCCCCCCCCCCCCCCCCCCAATCCATCCGTTTCTCTTGAGCAATTAAAATATCGTGATAATACCGTATACCGTGATAATAGCTCAATCAATTAATCGCAGCATGAAAATTTGATACCGGCACATGCCTAGTGTGTGTGTGTGTGTGTGTGTGTGCTCAGGTCTGGTGGTGTGTGTGTGTGATGGGTTCGACCACGTCTGATGGTGTGTGTGTGTGTGCTCAGGTCTGGTGGTGTGTGTGTGATGGGTTCGACCACGTCTGATGGTGTGTGTGTGTGCTCAGGTCTGGTGGTGTGTGTGTGATGGGTTCGACCACGTCTGATGGTGTGTGTGTGTGTGTGCTCAGGTCTGGTGGTGTGTGTGTGATGGGTTCGACCACGTCTGATGGTGTGTGTGCTCAGGTCTGGTGGTGTGTGTGTGATGGGTTCGACCACGTCTGATGGTGTGTGTGTGTGTGTGTGTGCTCAGGTCTGGTGGTGTGTGTGTGATGGGTTCGACCACGTCTGATGGTGTGTGTGCTCAGGTCTGGTGGTGTGTGTGTGATGGGTTCGACCACGTCTGATGGTGTGTGTGTGCTCAGGTCTGGTGGCGTGTGTGTGATGGCTTCGAGCGCATCTGACGTGGTGTGTATGATGGGTTCGAGCGCGTCTGATGTGGTGAGTGTGTGTGTGTGTGTGTGCTCAGGTCTGGTGGTGTGTGTGTCATGGGTTCGACCACGTCTGATGGTGTGTGTGTGTGCTCAGGTCTGGTGGCGTGTGTGTGATGGCTTCGAGCACATCTGACGCGGTGTGTATGATGGGTTCGAGCGCGTCTGATGTGGTGAGTGTGTGTGTGTGTGTGTGTGCTCAGGGCTGGTGGCGTACGCAGATCTGGACGAGCGAGCACTGGATGCCCTGAGGGAGTTTAATGAGGAGGGAGCGCTGTCGGTCCTGCAGCAGTTCAAGGAGTCGGACCTCTCACACGTGCAGGTGAACTAACACTCAAACACAAACACACACACACACACACACGCTCACTCACTCACTCTCTCACACACACACTCTCACTCTCACACACACACACACCTGTGCAGGTAAACAAACACTCAATCTCTGCTCTCACACACCTGTTTCAGCTGCTTAAAGGAATAGTTCACCCAAAAATTGAATCCTAGGTATGTTTTTTTGGAAGTCCATAAAAGAAGTCCATCTATCCATGATAAAAGTGCGTCTATCATCATAAAAGTGCATCTATCCATATATATCCATAGATGGACTTCCAAAAAAATATTCCCATTGACTGCCATTATAAAGCTTGGAAGAGCCA
This sequence comes from Scardinius erythrophthalmus, assembly GCF_964197995.2. Lineage (NCBI taxonomy): Eukaryota > Metazoa > Chordata > Actinopteri > Cypriniformes > Leuciscidae > Scardinius > Scardinius erythrophthalmus. The sequence goes on along the minus strand of NC_138230.1, from coordinate 472,566 downwards.
GGACATTTTTTAATATAACTCAGATTATATCCGTCTGAAAGAAGAGTGTCATTTACACCTAGGATGACTTGAGGATGAGTAAATCATGGGCTAATGTAAATGTTTGGGTGAACTATCGCTTTAACCTTCCCTTCCCTCACACTGCCTGCAGAACAAGAGTGCGTTCCTGTGTGGCGTGATGAAGACGTACCGGCAGCGGGAGAAGCAGGGCAATAAAGTGCAGGAGTCGACGAAAGGCCCCGACGAGACCAAGATAAAGGTACCGCATCATACAGGGGTGTACGTCAGTTCATCACCATACGGCATGATATCCATTCTCTCCGCCAGCGAGACCATGCTTGTGGATACCTACACACATTCTGCGATTTGATTCAGGGCTATATCGGTTGATTTATCAATATTTAGCTATTATGTGCCAAGTTTACACAACCAGTTACATTTTTATTTACACACAAATGCAACCAAAATATATAACATTAAAGGAACACTCCGACTTTTTGGGACTTTAGCCTTTTCACAGTATCCCCCAGAGTTAGATAAGTCCATACATACCTTTTTCATTTCTGTGCGTTCTGTAAGTGTTATTTGACGCACCCACCGCTAGCCTAGCTTAGCACAAAGACTGGATGTAAATGGATAATGGTAGCATACTAATCCCAATAAGTGACAAAATAATGCAAACATTTTCCTATTTACATGTTGTGATCTGTATAGTCACAGCGTGTACAAATAACAAGGCTATATGAGACAGAGACCAATTTTAATCATATAAATCCTGGGAACTATATTCTCACTAGGCGCAGGAGCACAGCTAACGTTACTTGGGCGGAGTGATTAGCGCAGCACACGAGACCATCTTGGGGCATTCACAGCAGAAGAGTTCATTTGCAGGATCAGTCAAACTGCAGCTGGGGTGTTTAGATTAAGTAACTCCACATTTCATGTTTCAGAGTTAAACAAAACCATGTAATTGCTATGATGTGTAATAAAACACTCGGTTAATCTTTGTAACGCTAATCTCCTCCGCTGACAGAGACGCGTGACTAACTGCTGTTGTGATTAGACTCAGTACAGGGGGCTTTTCCCTCAACACTAGCGAGCTGCTTTAGCAAGGCTAAACAGTTTCAGCTTTTACTTTCCTTTTACGCCCCGAAGAAGATATCACAGGCTTATTAAGTTTGTTTAAATGATCCAAAACAAAATAAGTAAACAAAAATGTGCGCTCTGGCGGAAATGCGTAGACGGACGTGACGTGAGAATGTGGAAAGTGTCAAAAAAAGGTATCGCTAGACAACTGATCTGCATCGTATCGCTAGACAACTGATCTGCATCGTATCGCTAGACAACTGATCTGTGTCGTATCGCTAGACGTTTGATCACTGTGTCGTATCGCTAGACGTCTGATCTGCATCGTATCGCTAGACAACTGATCTGCATCGTATCGCTAGACGTCTGATCTGCGTCGTATCGCTAGACGTCTGATCTGCGTCGTATCGCTAGACGTCTGATCTGCGTCGTATCGCTAGACGTCTGATCGCTAGACGTCGTATCGCTAGACGTCTGATCGCTGCGTCGTATCGCTAGACGTCTGATCTGCGTCGTATCCCTAGACGTCTGATCGTTGCGTCGTATCCCTAGACGTCTGATCGTTGAGTCGTACCGCTAGACGTCTGATCGCTGAGTCGTACCGCTAGACGTCTGATCGCTGAGTCGTACCGCTAGACGTCTGATCGGCGTCGTACCGCTAGACGTCTGATCGGCGTCGTACCGCTAGACGTCTGATCGGCGTCGTACCGCTAGACGTCTGATCGGCGTCGTACCGCTAGACGTCTGATCGGCGTCGTACCGCTAGACGTCTGATCTGCGTCGTACCGCTAGACGTCTGATCTGCGTCGTACCGCTAGACGTCTGATCTGCGTCGTACCGCTAGACGTCTGATCTGCGTCGTACCGCTAGACGTCTGATCTGCGTCGTACCGCTAGACGTCTGATCTGCGTCGTACCGCTAGACGTCTGATCTGCGTCGTACCGCTAGACGTTTGATCGTTGCGTCGTATCGCTAGACGTTTGATCGTTGCGTCGTATCGCTAGACGTCTGATCTGCGTCGTATCGCTAGATGTTTGATCGCTGTGTTGTATCGCTAGACGTTTGATCTCAGGGTATCCGCGGGGTCTTGAAAAGTATTAAAAGGTGATAAATCAATTTTGGGAAAATTAAGACCCTTAAAAAGTATTAAAACGTCTTATCACGTCTTTATAAAGTCTTAAATTTTGAAAGTATTTTTTCTGAATTAGCTCTCCAACAGTTTGAGTCCCAAAAACATCGTAAAAGTGTGAATTTAGTCATTTTTATTAAAAAAACGAACAGGTACATAAAAAACGAGGCTATTGTGGGTGCGTTCGTAAATTGCCTCTGAGAGCACCAGGGCGGGCGGGCGGAAGTTCAAAAGCACAATGGACGCTCTGGCGTTCCCAGTGCGTATTACAACGCACCGAAATGTTTTAAGAGAAGGTTGGTGAACGCATGAACAGAACGCAATAATATCTGTCTGTAGAGCCGCAGAGCCACAGCTTTACCCCGCGCATGCGCAGTTTCATCACCACAGTTTTACCCGCAGAGTCCGTTTACCGTTACATTAACCCATACAATTTGTATTATGCATTTCCTAAACATGTACTTGCTAATCAAACACTTTATATGAACAAACTACTAATCTATAAAACACAATCGGTCTTCCGACCTTTTACTATTGTGTTGATATGCGCGAGGGAGAGAGAGCAATGCAGCGCTCGTGTTGCTCTCTCTCTGTTTGTTCTTATGCGCCCTGTCCACTGATCTAAATAATTAGTTGTCACGACGACTTATTTGTTCCCTCGTTTTAATAAATCGTGGACACGTCTGTGTCGTATCGCTAGACGTTTGATCGTTGTGTCGTATCGCTAGACGTTTGATCATTCTGACCCATGTTCTGACCCGTGTTCTCTCCCTGCAGGCTCTGCTGGACCGGACCGGATACACACTGGACGTCACCACGGGTCAGCGGAAGTACGGCGGCCCGCCACCAGATGAAGTGTTCTCCGGCCCACAGCCCGGCATCGGCACCGAGGTCTCATTCTCTCTCACACACACACACACACACACACACACACCATTGCTTCTGTCTGTGCTGAGTACTCAAGCTGGTGTGTGTGTGTTCCTGCAGGTGTTTGTGGGTAAGATCCCACGTGACCTGTACGAGGACGAGCTGGTTCCGCTGTTTGAGAAGGCCGGTGCGATCTGGGATCTGAGGCTCATGATGGATCCGCTCACCGGGCAGAACCGCGGCTACGCCTTCATCACGTTCTGCAGCAAAGACGCCGCGCAGGAAGCTGTCAAACTGGTGCGCGTTCATGTGCCACTTCACAGCGCTATACGGTCCAGAAACATTCTACAGTACAGATGGTTTCACAGCAGCTTCAGTCATCAACAGGAGAATAACAGAATCCATGATTCAGACCATCAGTAGTGAGGCTAACTCTGCTGTAAAGCAGCTCAAGACAATAGTGATGATATTATTAAATAACAGTGAATGTACTAGCACAACATGCTCACGACAGGCTTGCACAATCAACATCACCGATTATTGCTGGATGACATGCATATATAATCAGACGAGGCTTTACAGTGTGTGTGTGTGTGTGTGTGTGTGTGTGTGTGTGTTCCCCATCAGTGTGATAACTACGAGATCCGCTCGGGGAAGTACCTGGGCGTCTGCATCTCTGTGGCCAATAACCGTCTGTTCGTCGGGTCCATTCCCAAGAACAAGACCCGGGAGAGTATCCTGGAGGACTTCGGCAAAGTCACCGGTGTGTTCCTGAAGCGTGTGTGTGTGTGTTACACCATATACTGGCACTAGAATGGCATCGCGATACCCTGCTATTAAAAACAATATGATATTACATTTTATTAGTACCAGCACTTTAGGAGTGACAGCACTCTAAATAATAAGAGCATTTCTTTATGCATCGATGTGTGACAGAGTCAGTATATATTTGCGCAGCGCTCGACAAAGTAAGCAACAAAGAAACTTGCTTGCATGAGAATATAAAGCGCGGGATGTTTCTCTTCCGCGGATTATTAGGTTTGAATAGTCAAAACTCTAAAAATGCACGTCCTGCGAGTGTTCATGTAAACACGTCTTTAGTGAACGTAAACGTTTGTGAAAAGAAATTATTTTATTTGTTTCTTATAGTATTTGTCATATTGTTTGTCATTTTTTGCTTATTTTTAATAACAAAAATTAAAACAAATTATAAAATGTCTGTGTTGTAATTATAAAATTACATTTAAAAAATATTAATGACTCGTATCATTAAAATTAGATTTTGGTCATCGCAATCTGTTGAGAATTGGGAAAGCTTGGCCAATCTGAACATGGTTGATGTAAAGGGGAGGGAATGGTCAAGAAGCAGGACAGGAACGAGTCAGCTCACGCGAGTTCTTAGTTTTTTAAGTTAATTTATAAAAATGAATTGTAAGTTCTGTTTTAGTTATTTGCCGTAGTATCGACTGAGTATCAGTATCGAGGTATTTTACTCTGGTATCGTATTGAAGTCATATTTTTTGTATTGTGACAACACTACTTTATTGAGACCGAGGCTGGGGTGTGTGTAAAAAAATAAATAAATATATATATATGTGTGTGTAAGCAATAAGGTACGAGAGGCTGTGCTGTATCGAGAATAAGTCACGGCTGAAGGGCGCTGTTAGGCACGACGCGAACAAGAAAAATATATATATATATACACACATGTGTTGCGTTAGATTAAACTGGGAAGGGTCACAGCACTTGCATATTGTTGTCCTATTGTTAGTTTCACTACTTCTATTACTCTCATGTGTAAGTCGGTTTAGATAAGAGCATCTGCTAAATGAACATGTACTGTGATGTAATGTGTGTGTGTGTGTGTGTGTGTGTGTGTGTGTTCGCAGAGGGCCTGCAGGAGGTGATCCTCTACACGCAGCCGGACGATAAGAAGAAGAACCGCGGCTTCTGTTTTCTGGAGTACGAGGACCACAAGTCTGCGGCCCAGGCCCGGCGCCGGCTCATGAGCGGGAAGGTGAAGGTGTGGGGGAACCCGGTGACCGTGGAGTGGGCCGACCCCGTCGCCGAGCCCGACCCCGAGGTCATGGCCAAGGTCAGACACACACACACTACTGCTGATGGCTTTATACTACATATTATTTACTTCAACTTGAACTTTTTTTTTATTGTCATTATACATATAGTACAACGAAATTCTGTATGGTAAATGAATCTCAGTTAAAGAACTAATCAAAAACACGTAAACAAGCAACACTCGTAAGCAGCATCTGTATTTCAAATAAAGTGCCATTATGTAAAGTGCAGTTTTATCCCTAGCTGGAAAGTTAATGTGCAGGGGGTGTTATGGAGAAGTGGAAAACGTTTAAAAAGTGAACTTAGTTACAGAATTTTACTTTTATTGTTATGAAAAATGCGCAAAAATACTATTTTCAATTTTTATATGAAATTTATATTTTCAAAATCAAAATTTACTCTAAAAATGTGAAAAATCAAAGCCATAAATCTAAACAACTTGTGTTCACAATCAGAGCCTGATATCTCAGTAAATGAGCTTTCAGTGAGATGATGTTTGGGCTTTGACACAAATCTCGTGAGGCCGTTCGATCTCAGTTCCCATGCTGACGGTTCAGCTCCAGTCTCTAGTCTATCCGATCCATTCATTAACAATTAATTGCACATGAGGCAGTTTTTATAATAATAATGTTTTAGAACATAATTGTGCTTCTACTCATTTTTTAAATATAACTTTTAAACGGTGGCTGTCGTAAACGTGTTTTCATGATGGATTTGTTCAAACATGAAATATGAAGAACAGGTTGAGTCCGCTCCTCGTCGGGGTCCCGATCAGCCTGTCGGGGGTGTATTCGCTATAACAACCGCCTCGCTCAACATCATCCCTTACATATTTACTCAAAAATTGTAATATATTAAATTAAGAATTTTAGACTTTATTTTTTTCAATTAAAAACGTTCTTTAATGTCATTTACCATCGTTTTGAGGCTCTTTTTTTTTTTAAGCATCGGTTTAGGCACCGCTTAGGGACCGGTAACTTTTTTAAAAGTATTGGTTTTGTTCCGGTATCGAAAAAACCCCAAACGATACCCAACCCTAGTGTTGCTGTGAGAGTGTGTATGATAATGGTAAGTGTAACGATGATCTGTCCATCAGGTGAAGGTGTTGTTTGTGCGTAAGCTGGCCACGCCGGTGACCGAGGAGCTGCTGGAGAAAACCTTCTCTCAGTTCGGGAAACTGGAGCGCGTGAAGAAGCTGAAGGACTACGCCTTCGTCCACTTCGAGGAGCGCGACGCTGCCGTCCAGGTACGACCCACACTGCACCTGTACTGGCATTCATCAAGTGGAAGTGTGTGATCGTCATACTGAATATTATGAGCTTTAATCTTCTATTGAACCTGCGGCCCTGTGACCTAACATGCCCAATCATGCCCAGCAATTTCATTATTTCTGCAATGGCTATTAAGAGCTGAGGCTGAGCAGAGGTTGAGCAGAGTTGAGCAGGAGTTGAGCAGGGTTGAGCAGAGGTTGAGCAGAGGTTGAGCAGAGTTGAACAGAGGTTGAGCAGAGGTGAGCAGAGGTTGAGCAGAGGTTGAGCAGAGGTTGAGCAGAGGTGAACAGAGTTGAGCAGAGGTTGAGCAGAGGTTGAGCAGGGTTGAGCAGAGGTTGAGCAGAGGTGAACAGAGTTGAGCAGAGGTTGAGCAGAGTTGAGCAGAGTTGAGCAGAGGTGAGCAGAGGTTGAGCAGAGTTGAGCAGAGGTTGAGCAGAGGTTGAGCAGAGGTGAACAGAGTTGAGCAGAGTTGAGCAGAGGTTGAGCAGGGTTGAGCAGAGGTTGAGCAGAGGTTGAGCAGAGGTTGAGCAGAGGTTGAGCAGAGGTTGAGCAGAGGTGAGCAGAGTTGAGCAGAGTTGAGCAGGGTTGAGCAGAGGTTGAGCAGAGGTTGAGCAGAGGTTGAGCAGAGGTTGAGCAGAGGTGAGCAGAGGTTGAGCAGAGGTGAGCAGAGGTTGAGCAGAGTTGAGCAGAGGTTGAGCAGAGGTTGAGCAGAGGTGAACAGAGTTGAGCAGAGTTGAGCAGAGGTTGAGCAGGGTTGAGCAGAGGTTGAGCAGAGGTTGAGCAGAGGTTGAGCAGAGGTTGAGCAGAGGTTGAGCAGAGGTGAGCAGAGTTGAGCAGAGTTGAGCAGGGTTGAGCAGAGGTTGAGCAGAGGTTGAGCAGAGGTTGAGCAGAGGTTGAGCAGAGGTGAGCAGAGGTTGAGCAGGGTTGAGCAGAGGTGAGCAGAGGTTGAGCAGAGTTGAGCAGAGGTTGAGCAGAGGTTGAGCAGAGGTTGAGCAGAGGTTGAGCAGAGGTTGAGCAGAGGTGAGCAGAGTTGAGCAGAGTTGAGCAGGGTTGAGCAGAGGTTGAGCAGAGGTTGAGCAGAGGTTGAGCAGAGGTTGAGCAGAGGTGAGCAGAGGTTGAGCAGGGTTGAGCAGAGGTGAGCAGAGGTTGAGCAGAGTTGAGCAGAGGTTGAGCAGAGGTTGAGCAGAGGTGAGCAGAGGTTGAGCAGAGTTGAGCAGAGGTGAGCAGAGGTTGAGCAGAGGTTGAGCAGAGGTTGAGCAGAGGTTGAGCAGAGGTTGAGCAGAGGTGAGCAGAGGTTGAGCAGGGTTGAGCAGAGGTGAGCAGAGGTTGAGCAGAGTTGAGCAGAGGTTGAGCAGAGGTTGAGCAGAGGTGAGCAGGGTTGAGCAGAGGTGAGCAGAGGTTGAGCAGAGTTGAGCAGAGGTTGAGCAGAGGTTGAGCAGAGGTTGAGCAGAGGTTGAGCAGGGTTGAGCAGAGGTTGAGCAGAGGTTGAGCAGAGGTTGAGCAGAGGTTGAGCAGAGGTTGAGCAGAGGTGAGCAGAGTTGAGCAGAGGTTGAGCAGGGTTGAGCAGAGGTTGAGCAGAGTTGAGCAGAGGTTGAGCAGAGGTTGAGCAGAGTTGAGCAGAGGTTGAGCAGGGTTGAGCAGAGGTTGAGCAGAGGTTGAGCAGAGGTTGAGCAGAGGTTGAGCAGAGGTGAGCAGAGTTGAGCAGAGGTTGAGCAGGGTTGAGCAGAGGTTGAGCAGAGGTTGAGCAGAGGTTGAGCAGAGGTTGAGCAGAGGTTGAGCAGGGTTGAGCAGAGGTGAGCAGAGGTTGAGCAGAGTTGAGCAGAGGTTGAGCAGAGGTTGAGCAGAGGTTGAGCAGAGGTGAACAGAGTTGAGCAGAGGTTGAGCAGAGTTGAGCAGAGGTTGAGCAGAGGTGAACAGAGTTGAGCAGAGGTTGAGCAGAGTTGAGCAGAGGTTGAGCAGGGTTGAGCAGAGGTGAGCAGAGGTTGAGCAGAGGTTGAGCAGAGGTGAACAGAGGTGAGCAGAGTTGAGCAGAGGTTGAGCAGAGTTGAGCAGAGGTTGAGCAGGGTTGAGCAGAGGTGAGCAGAGGTTGAGCAGAGGTGAGCAGAGGTTGAGCAGAGTTGAGCAGAGGTTGAGCAGAGGTTGAGCAGAGGTGAACAGAGTTGAGCAGAGGTTGAGCAGGGTTGAGCAGAGGTTGAGCAGAGGTTGAGCAGAGGTTGAGCAGAGGTTGAGCAGAGGTGAGCAGAGTTGAGCAGAGGTTGAGCAGGGTTGAGCAGAGGTTGAGCAGAGGTTGAGCAGAGGTTGAGCAGAGGTTGAGCAGAGGTTGAGCAGAGGTTGAGCAGAGGTTGAGCAGAGGTTGAGCAGAGGTGAGCAGAGGTGAGCAGAGGTGAGCAGAGGTGAGCAGAGGTTGAGCAGAAGTTGAGCAGAGGTTGAGCAGAGTTGAGTTTTACTTTTATCAAACCTCTTCAAATATCAAAAAGGAATTATTGTTAAACACGGCTACAATAAATCTAACTCGGGAATAGTGGGAATATACAGGTGTCAACGTTTGAAGTGGTTCAAAAAAGTTCAGAATTCATGTATAACTTTGATGAAAGGTTTGGATCCACTTCAAATGTTGACGACTGTACAGGGTGGGCCATTTATATGGATACACCGTAATAACATGGGAATGGTTGGTGATATTAAAAATCTCTAAATTTGTGGCACATTAGCCACAGTTTGCCCCCTCACATATACTAATGTGCCACAAATTTAGAGATTTTTAATATCACCAACCATTCCCATGTTATTACGGTGTATCCATATAAATGGCCCACCCTGTATATAAATATACAAAAAGCAAATGCTAACAAATTAAATTAAACTTGAGGCTTGAGTTATGAGATGTGATGTCAGTGTTTCCGCAGCGCGAGTAGATCTGTGTATCATCAACTCGTAATAAACATTCATCAGATATTCATCAGCCACTGCTTCTCTGTCAGTTTACGTCTCTCGTGTGTGTGTGTGTGTGTGTGTGTGTGTGTGTGTGTGTGCGTGCAGGCGATGCAGGAGATGAACGGTAAAGAGCTGGGCGGTGAGGAGATCGAGATCGTGTTGGCCAAGCCTCCAGATAAGAAGAGGAAAGAGAGACAAGCTGCCCGACAGACCAGCAGAAACACCGGGTGAGACACACACACACACACACACACACACACACACACACTTCTGCCCGACAGACCAGCAGAAACACCGGGTGAGACACACACACACACACTTCTGCCCGACAGACCAGCAGAAACACCGGGTGAGACACACACACACACACACACACACACACACTTCTGTCCGACAGACCAGCAGAAACACCGGGTGAGACACACACACACACACACACTTCTGCCCGACAGACCAGCAGAAACACCGGGTGAGAGACACACACACACACACACTCACACACTTCTGCCCGACAGACCAGCAGAAACACCAGGTGAGACACACACACACACACACACACACACACTTCTGCCCGACAGACCAGCAGAAACACCAGGTGAGACACACACACACACACACTTCTGCCCGACAGACCAGCAGAAACACCGGGTGAGACACACACACACACACACACACACACTTCTGCCCGACAGACCAGCAGAAACACCGGGTGAGACACACACACACACACACACACACACACACACACACACACTTCTGTCCGACAGACCAGCAGAAACACCGGGTGAGACACACACACACACACACACACACACACACACACACACACACTTCTGCCCGACAGACCAGCAGAAACACCGGGTGAGAGACACACACACACACACACTCACACACTTCTGCCCGACAGACCAGCAGAAACACCAGGTGAGACACACACACACACACACACACACACACACACTTCTGCCCGACAGACCAGCAGAAACACCGGGTGAGACTCTCTCACACACACACACACACATACACACACACACTTCTGCCCGACAGACCAGCAGAAACACCGGGTGAGACACACACACTCTCTCACACACACACACTTACTTCACTTCTGCTTATGCAAAAAGTGGTTTTGGTCTATAAAGCTAATTTTGCTCTTCATGACGACTCATCCGTTTAAATTACATTAAGCCTTAAAGTTCTGCATAATTAAGGGCGTGGCCACTTGAGTGACAGGTGGATTTCTGCTGATGTCACTACTAGCCATTTGTCTGCTGTCTGTTAGCGTCACGTCACCTCAGCTAATCCGCCTCGCTGCACATTGTCGTTTATCCGTCGAGTGACGCGTGGCCAAGATGGCAACGGCCGGCTCCGCCCACTTTGGGCTTCAAAAACGCTCTTCAGAAACACTACGAGTGACGTCACACACTACGCACATATTTTATACAGTCTATGGATAGAATTTTGTCTTGAGAATATTCAGCTGTGTCTGTTTCCTGTTGACCTTACTGTAAAGTGTTAGCTAAACTATTTTTATTCTGTTTTTACAAATGGAAACGTCCCTAAAAGGAGTTTTAGTGAGGTTTACGGGTAGACATTTGTCTTCAGAATATTCAGCTGTCTGTTTTGTCTCAACGGTGTGTGTGTGTGTTTCCAGGTATGACGACTACTACTACTACCCTCCCCCCCGCATGCCGCCTCCAGGGCGTGGGCGCGGACGTGGCGCGCGCGGCGGATACTCTTACCCGCCCGATTACTACGGCTATGAGGAGTACTACGACGACTACTACGGTTACGATTACCACGACTACCGGGGCGGCTACGACGACCCCTACTACGGTTACGACGACGGCTACACCATGAGGGGGCGGGGCAGTCGCGGCAGCCGTGGAGCTCCGCCCCCTCCCAGAGCCCGTGCGGCTCCGCCCACCCGTGGCAGGGGCGGGTATGCTCCGAGGGGTGGGGCCCCAATGGGGGCGGGGCGTGGACGCGGGGGGCGTGGCGGGCCCTTCCAGCCACCCAGGGGTCGCGGCACCAGAGGCGCGCGAGGAAACCGCGGCGGGAACGTGGGCGGGAAACGCAAGGCCGACGTGTTCAACCAGCCGGACTCGAAGCGGCGCCAGACGAACCAGCAGAACTGGGGCTCGCAACCCATCGCCCAGCAGCCCTTGCAGCAGGGCTCCGACTACGCCTCCAGCTACGGCTACAGCAACGACACGCTCGAGTTCTCTCAGGACTCCTACGGCCAGCAGTGGAAGTAGAGGCGGAACCCTCACGCCTAGCGCTGGCTAAACTAGCGACTGCGCTACCGAGTCGACACTGAAATGTTAAGAATGTGAGGCTTTGAGCGGAATCGTAAACGCCTCTGATTGGCTGTTGTTCACGAGCTCATCAGATGTGACTGATTGGCTACAATTATCAGCGCTTCATAAACATGTAAATATACATCAGTGAGGCTCTTCAGCGAGCGCTAACACACATGCGAGCGTTGGAGTGTTGTGAAAGTATAACTAATTATAATCAAATTATATTTTACCTTTTTTTTTTTTTTACGTTTTTAATTTTATTTATACAAAAACAGGTAAAGAAAAAAAAGACCTTATAATTTATTATGATTTTATAGCGCTCCTGCTTTCAAAACACTCCAACGCTCGTGTGTGTGTGTGTGTGTGTGTGTTAGCGCTCGCTGAAGAGCTACTGATGTATATTTACATGTTTATGAAGCGCTGATCATTGTAGCCAATCACAGTCACATCTGATGAGCTCGTGAACAACAGCCAATCAGAGGTGTTTACGGTTCTGCTCAAAGCCTCACATTTTTAACATTTCAGTGTCGACTCGGTAGCGCAGTCGCTAGTTTAGCCAGCGCTACTCCCGCCCCCTCCTGAGAATCAAGATGGTGATTGGCCAGCAGTGTTTGTTTGACTTTTCTATCCTCCAATAGCCCTGTAGATCCTGTGCGTGGCCCTCACTGACCACTTTTATTCCCACATCTTCCTCGTTTTAAACTCCACAATGAACATTTTAAAGAAGACACTGATACTTCCGTGTGCGAGGACGTTTGAATCATGAAATGGCCTTCCAGAAAGTGTTGTCCCCGTTCTCGTCTCTCTCTCTCTCTCAGTGCTAGTGGCTTAGGGACTCGCGTGTACATAACGGCTGTAGACTAGAGCTTCGTTTCAGCGTTTCGGTTATTTTCCCCCCGTTGTTTTTGCAGAAGTGGAGAAAGGAATCCACGAGAAGGAAAGAGTTTTGTAGCAGGATTTGCTGTTTAATGTCTGTTTAGCATTTCTAGAAGTAGTTGAATTGTGTTTTTTAAAAACTGATATACTGATATTATAACTTCAGATGTTTTTTTCCATTTGGGATTTGCTGGTGAGGGTTTAGGTCTGGCTGACCTTAAGAGCCACGGCCGCTGGTCTGATGTTTGTATTTATAACTTTTATTTTTTGTTTGTTCGGTTTCAATAAAACTCAATCAAGCAACTTCCACTGCTTCCGGAAACTCTTGAGTTCTGTGTCATGATGAGAGAGAGAATACTTCATATGAGAGTCTTGTGTGTGTGTGTGTGTGTGTGAGAGAGAGAGAGAGAGGGGGGGAGTGTGTGTGTGTAACAGAGAGAGTGTTTGAGAAAGTGTGTGTGTGTGAGAGAGAGTGTGTGTGTGTGTAACCGTGTTTGAGAAAGTGTGTGTGTGTGTGTTTGAGAGAGCGTATGTGTTTGAGAAAGTGTGAGAGAGTGTGTGTGTGAGAGAGAGAGAGAGTGTTAGAAAGAGTGTGTGTGAGAGAGAGAGTGTTAGAAAGAGTGTGTGTGAGAGAGTGTGTGTGAGAGAGTGTGTGTGAGAGAGAGAGTGTTAGAGAAAGTGTGTGTGTGCTATACACAGCCTACGGCACGGCTACAGCGTGAGTTAGATGCAGAAGTATAAATTGGGCTTAAAGGAACACGCTGACTTATGGGGACTTTATCTTATTCCCCGTATCCCCCAGAGTTATACAAGTCCACACACACCCTTCTCATCTCCGTGCATGCCGTAACTCTGTCTGACGCACCCACCGCTAGCCTAGCTTAGCACAAAGACTGGAGGTAAATGGCTCCAGCTAGCATACTGCTCCCAATAAGTTACAAAATAAAGCCAACATTTTCCTATTTACATGTTGTGATTTGTATAGTCACAGCGATAACTCAGCGAGAAGATGTTATATTCATGCCAGGTCTATGCGTTTCCGTGTTTCTCAACTGATATGAATATTAATAAAGAGTAATAATACAGATACATAATATTAAATAATGAAATTATATTAAAAGATTAAATTTTAGACTTCAAAGACACTGACATGTTCTTACACACACATCTGTTCCTCACACACACTGAAACTTCAGCAGATTTGATTTGAATCAGTTGAACGTCACGACACACCGAAACTTGAAGCGTTTTTTCAAAAAGTTGCCAACCACCGCCATAATTCTCACAAAACTTTCATTTTGTTGTATGAATATCTGAATATGCAACGTATCAAAATAAAGAACAGACCTCTACTTTTAAACAACATAAAAGAAAACTTTTATTATAGCTTAATGCTTTTCTTTTTTTACCAACACTTGAATGTGGGCAAGTTTCATAAAAACAGACACATTTTGAGCAAAAAGTTGAGAAAAACAAAGTTTGTTTCGGCTGTACAGCAGATCTAGGAGAAAAGTGTCATAGTCCAGCTTAAGTTCAGTGTTGATTCATTTCTGTTGTAAAAAAGTTATTCCGTTAGTTCATTTATCTATACAGCCGCTCTGTAAAGTTACACAAACACACGTGTGTGTGATGATCACTGTGGCTCTGTTGATTGTGTTGAATGTGATTGTGTCTGTAGAGGCTCTTTATTCTCCATCAGCTGATCCAGAGAAGGCCAGACTAACTAAACCTGTACCTAAAACACAGACAGTAAATGGGTGCGACATTATTCATTATCCACTTTAGAACAACTAAAATTAAACATTCAGATTAAGATTTTGCATCTATGTCACCTTGACCCCTATATAATCCTGTGTGACTGTCCTCTTTCTATGTCATTGGCTCAGTTTTATTTATGATAAATAAAATAGTGATAACTATTCACTATTATCTTCTATTGCAATTGGCATTCTCTGAAAATACATCATTTAGAGATAAAAAGACAATGACAAAAGCGAAATATTGAATTGTTTGAAATAAAAAGAAACTTAGAGATATTTGTTTCTATAAACTATTATAAAATAAATAAATCAAACTCTTATTAAACATGTTTATAGTGTGTAATTCACCATCACAACGAAAGTAAATTAAGAAACAAAATTATCTTTAAATTAAAATTTGAACAGTTTAAATCATCACTACTCACTCAAGTGTCTCCAGTTTACAGTGAGGATCCTTCAGTAGATCAGAAAGCTGCTTGACTCCTGAATCTCCTACTTTATTCCATGCCAGATCCAGTTCTCTCAGGTGTGAGGGGTTTGATCTCAGAGCTGAAGTCAGAGCAGCACAACCTTCATCTGTAACACCACAATCCCACAACCTGTAGAGAACAATAGGTGCGTTTCCATTACAGATTTGCGCAAAACTTTTGCGATTTTTTTTTTTGTTTGTTTTGTTTTGTTTTTTTCTAAATGTCGACAAAAAACTATTGGGAAATGACACCGTTTCCATTAACCGATGTTATGCGACTAAAACTTAATTTTGACCTCTTGCAATAAGTAAAATCATTCCAAAAATCATTCAAAAATCCATGGCGACGGATGTTGGTAGGATAAGCAGGAACTTCACAATCAGACACTTAATCCACGGCACCATTAACAGGTCCAGTCTAAGGTTCAAACCCACTTCTACAAACTGCTTGAGCAGGTTAGTTTCCATTTAGTAATAAATTACAAGAATATTCTATAACACTTTATTTATCAGTGTTCTTGTCACATATGTTACATGTACCTACCATAGTAATAACAGTAAATTATGCATAATTACATACAACTAACCCTCAACCAAGGCCACGTTATCCTAAAGGGCTGCAGCCCAGGGTCCGAACACTAGGGGGCCCCCGATGCAATCTGTTTCGCGTTTAAAAAAAAAAAAGTTTTGATTAAGGTATTATGCATACATAGAGCACCGTTGTTTTGTCACACACCCGAATCAAGAGTCACAGCGGACACGCAAATGAAAATTTAAGAAATTATGACAGTGGTGCTAAAAAGAGAAAAAAGCAGCAACAACAAAAAAAACTGAGAAATGAAGAAACCTGAGAAAAATACCCAAGCTTACGACTTTCTTAAAAAGAAATTCAGAAGAACTCATAGAAGTTGACACTGCCGAAATAATAAAAGACAACGAGACTAATCGCCTATCAGCTACAACATCAGGTGCGGTTGCGGAGCTTTGCGAATCTATCGAGACGTCCTCGTCCTCATCCACCTCCTCACTGACTTTAGGTAGGCCGAAAAATGTCCCCCTCCTTCGGCCAGCATGTCTGAATCAGGTGATGATGAGACAACTGATACAGGCCAGCAGTTTTCTCCAATTGAAGAACATATTACATATACTGATGTTGCTTGTCAGGGCCCTGCTGTCACTGAGGAATTGTCCTGTTACTGGGTTAGTAAGGGCGGGAAAGCATCCCTGTTATGTCAAAATGAAGACGCACTATTCCATGCATCAGAGCGGTTTTACTAAAACCAGAAGAGGTGTTTAAACAAAACCTTGTTAACCTGCTCTATGCGTAATGGTGAAGCTGTGCAAAGAGAATGGCTTGCTTATTCTCCTTTGACTGGACACGTGTATTGCTTCTTTTGTCGGTTATTTGGACAGTCTGCGAGTTCTTTTTCTCACTCTGTTTATTGTAACTGGAAATATTCATCCGTGCGTGCAAAGGAACATGAATCTAGTCAGCCTCATAGAAATGTCATGCTTACATGGTTGGCACAGACGTAGGCTCATGGAATAGATGCAGAACTGAAAGAGCAATGCGAAGAAGAGCAGAAATATTGGCAAGAAGTCCTATAACGAGTGGTTGCGGTGATATAGTTCCTGTCAGAACGCGGCCTTTCATTCCGGGGAGACGTTGAGACGATCGGATCTCCAAACAATGGCAATTATTTAGGGATACTTGAACTTCTTAGCAAGTTTGACCCTTTTCTTGCAGAACATATGAGAAAATATGGAAATAAGGGGAGACGAACTACATCTTATCTGTCTAACACCATATCCAAGGAATTTATTGAACTGATGGGACAGAGAGTTCAAGCTGAAATAATTCTATTTCTAAGTTCAGAGCGCTAAATGTTTTTACATAATAGTCGATTTCACCCCCGACTTGGCTCATGTGGACCAACTCACATTTGTGGTATGTTATGTTTCTACAGAAGAAGTATTCAAACGCTTTCTAAATTTGTTTCCAATATTTAGTCACACGGGAGATTCACTTTTCAAGTCCGTATCAGGGATTCTAAATGAGATGAATCATGATATGAAGAACTGCCCTGCAGTGTTATGATAACGCAGCTTACATGTCTAGTCTTACATGTCTCATGTCTTATAGGGCATCAGGCCAAAACTTTTCGCCACTAGATGGCGGCCTAGAACATTGTCAAAGGAAGAAATGAACTGATGAAAAATGCAACTAGAATTGCCTGTGACAGACTGTTTCAGTGTCTTTTCATATTGTGAATAATAAAATGACATTTTTTTTGTGAATAATAGCATCCTCATTCTAAACTGAATTTTTTTAATTGTTTGAGTGCTGGAGGAAAGTTATGCTATTACAACATGTGCAGAGTGACGTTAACATGTAAGCTGGTGAGAGAAAATGGCACTGTCAAAGAGTCTAAAGAGGAAAGTTGGCAGCGAAAATAGGGCATACAAAGAAGAATGGAAAGACAAGATGTGCTTATCCTAACTAGTGTTGTGAGTGCAAAGCCGGTGTGTGATCTGCAAAGAAATGATCAACAGACTCTTTTGAATGTCTTTCAAAACTTTTCAAATTAAAAGCTCTCAATTCATCTCAAAATAAAATAGGGATGGGACGATTACCGGTTTCACGATAAACCATGATAAAATGTACTGACGGTAAGTGATATCGTTTAAAATTTAATTATCATTAAAACCGTGTTTGATTATCGCGATTTAGATCCTGTTCAGCCAGCAACAGTCTGACGCAGGCGCAGCGCGCAATGTTATTTTTTTATTCAAGAAGGAATTGCGGAAGGCAGCTGAGCGTGCTCGGGAGATTTTTCAGCCTTTTAAAAGAACCAATTCTGAGGTGTGGTCATATTTTGGCTTTAACAAAAGTCCTGAGGGAAACTTAATCGAGGATGGTCACCCTGTCAGCAGAACATGCACAAGAAAAAGTCGCTGCAATAACTTCAGATCTGCCGAGTCGTCTTGTGACCATCACCGACTGTTGTATAGCGAACGCAAGACAAGTTAACTTTGACCTCAATACCAAAACTACGTCTGGGAAATAATTGGGCATGAAATGTTGTTTTAAGTTGAACTATTTTATATCAATAAACGTGAAACTTCCGCAGTTGACTTTCAAGTTCGCAGCAAGTGGCTTAGCCAAAGACGAACGAACAAGCTCAAACAAGACTATTAAGAGTGACATTTAAGGTATAATAATTTATATTCATTATACACTTATTACACCGATTTTTTTTTTTTTTTTACCACATAGGCTAATTACGGGGACATTGAATTGAGATTAATGTTTTCTTACCTTTTTATAAATCATGTACAGCGTACAAAGCAATCGTTCAGATAAGATGATCACAACAATATTATCAAACTCTGTAAACAACAAATCAACTCTGATTTATTAATTTTCAATACAATTAAAAACGGAGACGCAAGACGGCAAATTGTATTTGAATGAAACGAGAGAGCGCGTCCGTTGTGATACATGTTGTAACGTCTGTCAGAGAGTTTGAAGTCTGCCCAGATGAAGAATACATGACAGTGCAAATGAACTGGTAGTTCCACATACATGTCGTACTGGTACTTCACATACATGTCGAAGAGCGAATGTTAAAAGGGAAAAGAAAACACTCTAAAACACGCTACAAATCAAAGTGGAAGTAAACACATTATAATAACAACGGTCAGCAGTAGAACGGTCATCCTCTTTGCGTGATCAATCTCACTCTCACTGTGCGTGCGCGCTCACATAAAAACAGCATTCATACAATAACGTACGCCATAGAAGTAGTTATCTTAAAGGCACATTAACATTCCTGTCATGAACACTACTTAACACTAGGTGGCCGTTACAATGCATGTGCGCGGTCTTATAATGCGTTGCTATTGATTCATTATAAGGAAGGAAATGCTTTAAAAAGTGCATAAAAAGAGCTGCTTGTTTTATTTGTTGTTTGTTGATTTTCCAATATAAAACTTGTTGAAATGTCTTCAGTGTGAGCATCAACTCTTTTTGAACACTTTCATCTCGTTTTAACAAAACCGTGATAATATTGATAACCGCGATAATTTTAGTCACTATTATCGTGATATTAAATTTCCATACCGTCCCATCCCTAAAATAAAACATTGCTGCAAAAACGTTCTCGTACTTTTATTTTGAAGGCAAAATCACTAAAGACGAAGTGATCGTGAGTAACTGTTGCCATTATGACAGATCTATTTCAGAACCAGCCGCGGATGCGGGCCAGATGTTATTGCCTGTTGCCAACCTCTGCTATCCACCTTATTGCTGACGATCTTACTGCGTTTTGAATTATGGGTGTCACTTCTGGTTTGGGGAACTTCCATTCAAAAAGGCTGAAACGAATCATTTCAAATCATAAGGTTGCCCCTGCAATAAAGCTGATCGTCAGTTTGACTGGATGAGCTGTTAAGTTCCCTTCATGATTTATTTTCAGACATCATGAGAATAATGCTATACTTGGTATTTTAACATGATGTTATAACGAGAATATCTACGGCAAGAGCTCTTTTCAGTCGCTGCTTTCTTTTCCTCGTGATTATTTTATTTTCTCCCTTTGCAATCCACTGTAAAAGTATGAAAAAGGACAACATATACTGCACATTTGTGGTCTGTTCTCCCAAATTTAATTTACGCAATATTCCATTAATAATTCACTGGAATGCACGAAGAATCTCTCATTATTCTCCTCAAATCCTCATGTCTCAGCTCAGAAGCTTTGGAAAGAATCTACTGAAGATTAAACATACTTTTTTAGTTACTTGATGGTAAACTTTTTTCTATATTTTATGTTTGTATATCATTCATTATTCACTACAGGAGAAAAACTGACGACATTGAGACTTTTATAAAATCTTACCACAGTTTCTCCAGTTTACAGTGAGGATCCTGCAGTAGATTAGAGAGCAGTTTGACTCCTGAGTCTCCTACTTTATTCCATGACAGACTCAGTTCTCTCAGGTGTGAGGGGTTTGATCTCAGAGCTGAAGTCAGATCAGCACAACCTTCATCTGTAACACCACAATCACTCAATCTGTAGAGAACAATGACACTCTTCAGTCTCTCAGTTCAGGAAACACTGATATAAATTATATGATATATATGTATTTCTTCTTTTACAGTATTGCTTTGGTATGAAAGCAAATGCTAAACTCAAAAATATGATCATGTTTTATCAGTCTAATGAATGTTGTCAGTGTGACTTACTGAACTGATCCGGATTCTTTAACCACAGGCAGCATCTTCTGAAGAACTTCATCTGCTCTATTTTGTGCTTCAATAAACTGTTTTAGATCAAAAACATCCATATTCTGCTCTGATGTCAGCAACACATAAACCAGAGCTGACCACTGTGAAGAGGAGAGTTTGGTTCCTCCTATTTTTCCAGATTTCAGATAACGTTGGATCTCCTGCATCAGTGAATCATCACCCAGTTCATTCAGACAGTGGAACAGATTGATGGATCTCTCTGGAGAGCGATTCGTCCTGATCTTTTGTTTGATGTACTGAACTGCTCTCTCTTTGTTGTAGGAGCAGCTTCCAGTCTGTGTCAGTTGTTCTCGTAAGAGAGTCTGATTGGACTCCAATGAGAGACCCAGAAGGAAACGCAGGAAAAGGTCCAGATGTCCATTCTTACTCTGTAAAGCCTCATCCACAGCTATCTGATGAAGCTCAGATAATGAATGATTTTTTTTCTGGTTTAAGATTTTAGAAAGGAAACTTTGTTTGGTTTTGTCAAACACATTTCTCTTCTCCTTTGTAAAGTGAATGTGTGCATATAGAGCTGCTAGATGTTCCTGGATGCTCAGATGAACAAAGCAGAAGACTTTCCCCTGATGCAAGCCCAACTCCTCTCTGAAGATCTGAGTGCACAATCCTGAGTACACTGATGTACTGCCACATCAATGCCAAACTCTCTCAGTTCTTCCTCATAGAAGATCAGGTTGCCTTTCACAAGCTGCTGGAAAGCCAGTTTCCCCAGTTTAAGAATCATGTCTTCATCTTTCACTCTCTTCTCATAGTCCTTCTCATGTTTGATGTTGGTCTGAATGATCAGGAAGTGTGTGTACATCTG
>NC_138230.1:441679-446679 GCF_964197995.2 Scardinius erythrophthalmus | reverse complement strand
ACAGGAATAAGTTACACTTTACTGTATATTCACATAGAAAATGATGATTTACACTGGAGTAATATTTCACTGTTTTTACTGTATTTCTGATCAAATAAACGCAGCTTTGGTGAGCAGAAGAGGGTCTTGCAACAATAAAAACTGGTGATGATGTGTGTGTGTGTGTGTGTGTGTGCACATATGATGTAATGATGATGTAATGATGTGTGTGTGTGCACATGTGATGATGATGATGATGTAATGATGTGTGTGTGCACATATGATGATGATGATGATGTAATGATGTGTGTGTGCACATATGATGATGATGATGATGTAATGGTGTGTGTGTGTGTTTAGGTTAAGCAGATCGAGAAGAGGGACTCGGTCCTCACCTCTAAGCAGCAGATCGAGCGGCTACTGAGACCCGGATCCTCGTACTTCAACCTCAACCCGTTCGAGGCGAGTCTCACCGACACGGTCATGTGACGCATCTCAGTCACAGAGGAGGATCATGGGATTGATAGTGTGTTTGTCTGTGCAGGTGCTTCAGATCGACCCCGAGGCCACAGACGAGGAGCTGAAGAAACGCTTCCGACAGGTGCAACTACACACACACACACACACATACACTCACACACTCACATACACTCACACACACACTCTGACTCACTCTCTCTCACACACACACACTCACTCGTACACTCACTCACACACACACGTACACTCACTCGTACACTCATACACTCTGACTCACTCTCTCTCTCTCTCACACACACACACACACACACACACACACACACACACGCTTTAGACAGGTACAACTACACACACACACTCTGACTCACTCTCTCTCACACACACTCACGCTTTTGACAGGTGCAACTACACACTCTGATACACACACACTCTGACTCTCTCACACACACACACACACACACACACACTCTGACTCTCTCTCACACACACACTCTGACTCTCTGACTCTGTGTGTGTGTGTGTGTGTGTGTGTGTGTGTGTGTGTGTGTGTGTGTGTGTGTGTGTGTGTGTGTGTGTGTCCTCAGCTGTCTATCCTGGTCCACCCTGATAAGAACCAGGATGATGTGGATCGAGCTCAGCTGGCGTTTGAAGGTAAACCACAGACATGATGATCTGATGATGCCTGGAGTCTCCGTGTGTCTGATGAGCAGTGTGTGTGTGTGTGTGTGTGTGTGTGTGTGTGTGTGTGTGTGTGTGTGTGTGTGTGTGTGTGTGTGTGTGTGTGCAGCGGTGGATAAGGCCTATAAGATGCTGCTGGAACCCGATCAGAAGAAGAAAGCGCTAGACGTCGTCCACGCGGGGAAGGAGTACGTGGAGCACATGGTGAGAAACACTCCAGATCTCTGTGTGTGTGTGTGTGTGTGTGTGTGTGTGTGTGTGTGTGTGTGTGTGTGTGTGTGTGTGTTAATCACGCTTCACCATCACCTGTGTGTGTGTGTGTGTGTGTGTGTCTCAGATGAGCCAGAAGAAGAAGCAGCTGAAGAAGGACGGCAAGCCCATTGATGTGGAGGAAGACGACCCGGAAATGGTACGAACACACACACACACACACACACACACACACACACACACACAGTCACCTGTAGTTCCTTTATGGTCCAGGTGATATGTTCACTTCTTCATGAAAGCGTGAACCTTGCTTCTCTTGCACAGTTTGTGTCCCTGAACAGCTTCAGAAATGGAGCATCGCAGAAACGCCTCATGGCGGCCATTTTTTCTTTCCACCATAACCAAATTATGTGTTTTGTATCATATCTCCTGAATCAAACATGATAACACAGAAAAGATGACGTCTAGCCCGTGCTCTGATGGTCAAGGATCACAGTGACACCATAGACATCATCATAAGCGGTTCAGGAGTAGTTAATGGAGAGTTCAGGGCTGTGAAAGGGGAATCTCAGTGTCTGAGACCCGAGGCGAGACTCTCGTGTTGTAGAGTTTAAACCGCTTCATCCTTTTGTTCATTAACCTTGACAGTACAGCGACTGTAAAGAGTGGATTACTCGATATGACCTTAGCTTAAAGGCACACTATGTAAGATAGGCTTGGGCGGTGTCCAAATGTTGATACCGTCAAACCTCCTCCCTGTTTTACCGGGGTGTACGGTATTACCGTGACTAATTAACATTATGACATAAGGCTCGGACCGCGTCACCGAACTGTTGGCTTGTGCCTACACCGTTCAGAAACTGAATCCCAGATCGGGCAAAATAAATCAATAATCAGCCCAACCCGTGCTGTGCCCGAGCCCGGCTGACGGCATTACATGTAATTATGAGCCCGAGCCCGATTTAGACTTGACTATTTTTAATACGTGGGCCGTTATAATATGGCGGCGCCAAATAATTTTTTAACGCAGGTGCTGAGGGGGTGCTAGATATAAATACTATTAATAAAGGAGCAAAAATGGGACACTTAATATATAATATCTAATTATTTTAATTATCACAATTAAAGGATTAATTTTATTAAATTAAACAAGCACAACATTAGGGCTGAAACGATTCATCGATTTACTCGATTACAAAAATTCCCAGAGGCAAAAACTCTGCCTCGAAGCCTCGTTAAATTCCTATGACGCGCACTCTACGCGCAGGGGTCTGATTGTTTCGCACGGACCGCTGTTCAGTGTTCAGGAAGCACACCATAGCGCGCAATACATTTTGAATTTAGTTGTCGCGATGGCGGAGAGTAACGGTGCGTGTCCACTACAGCGGCAGAGCTCCGCTCAGTGCCGCCGGCAACGCTGTGACGCCTCCGCTCTGGGGTGTGTCTGTTGCGAGTGTGTTTAATCACACACACGGACAGTGTAATCATCAGCAATGCACGCGATTACATTTAGAAATAGACAAGCTTTGTTTCCAAATGCACCAAGCAAAGATCCTTTCAATTTCATAAACTTTTATAAACCCAGCCAATAAAATTACAATGAACACATCCAAAATAAAATCTTTAACATTTATATAACAACTGCAAAGCGTCTAATTTGTAAACAAAATGATTTACGCAATAAATTCAGCATAAACTCCAGCACAATTTGCATATTTTTAAACTCTAAAAACAGACGTCACATGCCGAACCTCACAGCAATTGGATTTAGTGCGTAAATCATTTTGTTTACAAATTAGATGCTTTGTACTTGTTGTTATATATATTTTAAAGATTTTATTTTGGATGTGTTCATTGTGATTATATTGGCTGGGTTTATAAAAGTTTATAAAAGTACATTTTGATGTTTGTTTTTAGATTACAGCTGATAAAGTCTGATTCTTATTTATAATTGTTTTATTTACATTTTTTTATATAAATTGTATACATTGTGTACCTGTTTGGCTTGATATTTTATATTCATTTATTTTTGTTCTCCGGTGGGTAATTTGCAGAAGGTGCAATCCTTTTTCTGTAATGTTGTATTAAGAAGACAAAACTAAGGCCAAATGGCCTTTACTATTTAAGTTTTCATAGTTTTACATGTTATACATGTTTTACAGTAAGTTGACTTAACTGTATTGTTATATAATTGTTGGCACTGGCACTTATAAACACTAAATGGGTAAAAAATGCAATAAATAAGATTAGTTTTGGAGCCAAATGTTGGAGTTGGAATAAATACCTGTTTTTGTTTTTTTTGTTTTTTGAGAAATAAAAGCCAAATGCTTGATCATTTTACAGCCACATCATTTTCGTTATGCATTATTTGTTTTGGTTGTTTAAAAATACAAAAATCCGATTAATCGATCGATTAAGTGCTAGATTAATCGATTACAAAAGAATCGATAGCTGCAGCCCTACACACCATTCAATTAAATATTATTAAAGATTTATTATTATTAATATCTCATAATCTCATTATTTTGAATGTGTGCGTGCAACAAGCAAGAAGTGCATTTGTAAATCCGGTGACACGCGTCCATTGATTTTTATTAATACAACTTTTCTGTCAGCGTCTGCTGCAAAGATTAAGTTGACGATCGCCATCTCCTAGTGAACGCGCATAGATAGAGAGAAATGCAAATCATGGGTTACATAATCAGAAGGTATAGGCTGGCATAATTGATATTTTATATCAATATTATACCGCATATTTTCTCTAAGGGTAGGGACACACCCAACCCACGCCACAGAACGAGCGCTGATGAAGCCGACTGCGGCCCCAGCTTCAGATCATATTCTCAGATACTGTGATTTCATTGTAATCCTTCTCACAACGCCACTGAATTCACCATTAACTACTCACCTAATTCACCATTAACTACTCACCTGATTCACCATTAACTACTCACCTGATTCACCATTAACTACTCACCTGATTCACCATTAACTACTCACCTAATTCACCATTAACTACTCACCTAATTCACCATTAACTACTCACCTAATTCACCATTAACTACTCACCTGATTCACCATTAACTACTCACCTGATTCACCATTAACTACTCACCTGATTCACCATTAACTACTCACCTAATTCACCATTAACTACTTACCTAATTCACCATTAACTATTCACCTAATTCACCATTAACTACTCACCATTAACTACTCACCTAATTCACCATTAACTACTCACCTGATTCACCATTAACTACTCACCTAATTCACCATTAACTACTTACCTAATTCACCATTAACTATTCACCTAATTCACCATTAACTACTCACCATTAACTACTCACCTAATTCACCATTAACTACTCACCTGATTCACCATTAACTACTCACCTAATTCACCATTAACTACTTACCTAATTCACCATTAACTATTCACCTAATTCACCATTAACTACTCACCATTAACTACTCACCTAATTCACCATTAACTACTCACCTGATTCACCATTAACTACTCACCTAATTCACCATTAACTACTCACCTAATTCACCATTAACTACTCACCTAATTCACCATTAACTACTCACCTGATTCACCATTAACTACTCACCTGATTCACCATTAACTACTCACCTGATTCACCATT
>NC_138230.1:434179-436679 GCF_964197995.2 Scardinius erythrophthalmus | reverse complement strand
CATGTAATTATGCATAATGTACTGTTATTACTGTGGTAAATACATGTAACACATGTGACAAGGACACTGTCAAATAGAGTGTTACCCGAGTTTCCTAGTTGGAAACATAATAGTAGAAAATCCCTAGTCTGAAATATGCACAATATGCAACAAAATCTTTAACACATTTTTAGTACTATTTGAATAAAGGGTGAATCTGCCTCATCTTCTGTATTACAGTCACTGATCTTCAATCTCGCAGCAGATTAAGACACTTTTAGGAGGATTGCAACTGTAAACGAGGAGACGTATATCAAAAGAAAAGGATTGCACAATGCAAAGCAATTTAAAAAAATACATTTAGATATTAAAGTGTCAGTGTCTTAATTAAACAATTTTATTATAATTGCATTAGATGTGACATCAGTGTAGTCTTAGTTCACAGCACTGAAGTGTCAGTCTTAGCCTTTGCTGAAAGTTGCTTTTTGCTTCTTTATAAACGTCTCCAACTCTTAGAGAAGTCCTACTTTTACCAATAATTATTTGACACAAGTCAAAGCTTAAGACTATTCTTAAGAGCATTTCTGAGAAGGTTTATACATACGGGCCCTGGTGTTTAGGAATTTCCTACTAGGAAACTCGTTTTTACGATAATTCCGATTGCATGTGAAAGATAATTAATCATAATGACATTAGATCAGTTATAACTTTCTCAGGTCTCATTTAAATGAGCAGATAATAAATATCAGTTATTGAGTTAATCCTGATTAAAACAAATATTGTGACTCTTTCAGTAAAGTTGTGATTATGAGCTTTGATGTCAGACGAGCAGAATCCTGATCCTAACCCTAACCCTAACCCTAACTTTTTGAGAGTACAATGCTGGGCCAGGATTATCGAGCCATGATTCAGTGGGATGTGGCTGGGTTTGCTGGCTAGGAATAAGTCTAATCAAGGACTTTGTACTTTTCAATAAAGAGAAGTTAATATGGGGTTATGAATATTGTTAAAAAAAATATATATATATATAAAAAAGTTTTTTTGGGGGGTGAAGCTCGGTCAGAATTCTGGTTCACAAGATGGGATCTGAGTGGGCCAGGTACAGCTAGTGGCTGGATTCTGAAATTGGAAACGTATTAAAATTAAAAATTAGGTTTTTTACAAAAAAAAATTTGTATTTTTTTTGGGGGGGGGGGGGGGGGAGGAGCTCGGTCAGAATTCCGGCTCACAAGATGGGATCTGAGTGGGCTGGATACAGCCAGTGGCTGGATTCTGAAATCAGAAACTTATTAAGGATAAAATTTAAGGGATTCTTGGGAGTACAATGCCTGGCCAGGTTTACTGGGCTAGGACTCTTTGGGGTATGGCTTGGTTCGCTGGTTGGGAGCAAATCTAATCAAAGATTTTGTACTCCTTAATAAAGAAAAGGATGGAATCTGTTATTGACGTAGGTGACTCAGTCTCAACAAAAACATGCGGTGGCCAGTGCATTTCTGCGTCCTTCCTAATTTAAACTGGAAAGCCAGGAGAGCGATCCGGGGGAAGGCGTTGGCCTAAGATAAAAAACCTAACCTCTCCTGAGAGTCATGCTGAAGAACAGTTATGATCAGAAAAACTTTAACGGCCCATAATCACTGAAGAAAAATGTTCCCTTCACATTTAGAGAATATTCAGATATAATGTTTTCATAACTTAATGGGAACATAAGAAAAACATTTATTACATTTTATAAGCTGGGAAACTGACAGAGACCTGAACCTTGAATGGACCTTAAGTGTCCACACATACACACACACACACACACACACACACACAGACACACACACACACAAACTCACACACAAACTCACACACAAACTCACACACACACACACACACACACACACACACACACACACACACACACACACACACACACACACACACAAACTCACACACACACACACACACACACACACACACAAACTCACACACACACACACACACACACACACACACACACACACACACACACACAGACACACACACTCACAGGTTGTAGAAACAGAAGACGTTCTCTGGAAATAGTGACATCTGTGCTTCTGCTGTGCTTAAAGCTAGACTGTGTAATTTTTTAAGTTGATTCGTTACAAAAAACACTTTGTTCTTTAAAAAGTGATATGTGATCATTAATGTGCATTTACTTCCACCAACTAATCAAGTGTTCTCGTAAGCGTAGAATCTGCCATTTAGAATACACACGAGCGAGTCGAACTCAAGTGGCGGCAGCCATGTTGCGCCTCCATCTTGAAAGTACATCAGCCAAAGAGGGACACACCTGGACATTCAAGCTTTGTCTTCCGCGCTTTTACACTAGCCGTTTCTCAATATGCGTTCTTGTCTGTACTTGTGTTCTTGTGGACTTGTGAAACGTCATCAGTTGCTGCCCTAGTACTGTTCCAATTCAAAGTTCACATCTAGCCAAGTCCAGTTCGAATCCCCGGATGTGTTCTTGACCCGCCTCTTTTACCGAGGATGCATC
>NC_138230.1:409179-429179 GCF_964197995.2 Scardinius erythrophthalmus | reverse complement strand
AGGAAGTCCCTTGAGATAGAATCTCTTTTTCGAGGGAGACCTGGCCAAGACGGCACACCAGTTACAATTTAAATACAAATACAACATAGTCAAAACAACCAAACAAGCATCACATAAAAAGGAACAGGTCACATATGGCAGTTACATTTTTGAGTTATATGGCATTTTAACATGGTCTTGAATTCATTTAATGGGACTAAATCATTTAGATGTAGCAAGTTTTGCAGATTATTCCAAGACCATGGCGCAAAGTAAGAGAAGGCTTTCCTCCCCAGCTCAGTAAAAACCCTTGGAACCTGGTAAGAGAGCCACCTGGTGGAACGGAGATGAAAACTGCTGGAATTCTTCTTAAGAAGATTACATAAATATGTCGGCAATTTACCTAACATGGCCTTGTATAGAAAAATATGCAAATGAAGTTGTCTACGTAGACTTAGTGATGGCCAACCAATCAGTTCATACAACGTACAATGATGAGTACGGGAACCAGAGTTAGTTATAAAGCGCAGAGCACTGTGATACACAGAATCTAAAAAGTGGAGAGTACTAGAGGCAGCATGCATGTAGACAACATCACCATAGTCCAAAACACTCAAAAAAGTAGCCTGCACAAGTTTTTTTCTATCTAACAGGTTAAAGCAAGCCTTATTCCTAAAAAAAAACCCCAGTCTTACTTTCAGTTTTTTTACAAGCTTTTCAACATGAACTTTAAAAGAAAGTTTGTTGTCCAGCCAAAAACCTAAATACTTGTATGATGTAACATTTTCAATTAAGTCCCCATTTAGTGTGTTAATAGTTATATTATCTGGGGATTGGGAACGTGCCCTTGAAAACGTCATAAATTTGGTTTTCTTAGTATTTAGCACTAACTTAAGGCCATGTAGTGAGACTTGGAGCTGTTTAAAGGCTAATTGAAGGTAATTTATGGCTTGGCTCAATGAAGGGGCGACTGAATATATCACAGTATCATCTGCGTAAAGGTGCAGTTTAGCAGTTTGCACATCCTTTCCAATATTATTTATAAATATAGAGAATAAAATAGGGGCTAAGATCGAACCTTGAGGAACACCCTTGGAAATCTCTAAAAAGTCTGATTTAAGACCATCTATAGAAACACATTGCGTTCGTTCTATAAGATAATTTTTGAACCAATTAATAGCTGTGTTTCCTATTCCAATATTACGTAATCTATTTAGCAATAACTCATGGTCAACAGAGTCAAATGCCTTGGACAGATCCACAAATAAGGCAGCGCAATGTTGCTTTTTGTCCAAGGCATTTATAATGTCATTTAATAGCAACAAAGTTGCTGTAACAGTGCTGTGACCTGCTCTAAAACCTGACTGTACATCAGTTAAAATGTCATGCTCTGCCAAATATTCTTTTAATTGACAGTTTACTTGAGCTTCCAAAATTTTTGCAAGAATAGAAAGTTTGGAAATTGGTCTATAATTATGAAGATCTGAAGGGTCGCCACCCTTTAGCAAGGGAATTACGTAGGCTGCTTTCCATAATTTGGGAATTAAATTTGTTTGCAGACTACAATTAAAAATGTATGCTATAGGCTTAGCTATAATTTCAGCTGCAATCTTCAATAAGAAAGGTTCTAGGTTGTCTGGTCCTATTGATTTTTTTGAGTCAATAGCTTTAAGAGCAATACAGACATCCTCTTTTAAAATAGGTCTAAAAACAAAAGTTTCCGGTAGTGCTTCAGTGCTAGAGTCAGAGCAATGATAACTTGATTTAGACTCATTAGAAGTACAACCAGCTGATACAAAGTGATTATTAAAATGTCGAATTATGTCAATTTTGTTTTTAATTTCAACTGAGTTTACAAAAATATGTTGTGGAAGACCTGAAAAAGAATTGGAACCAGACAGAGACTTAATTTGCTTCCAGAATTTAGAGGGGTTATTAAGATTTTCAGACAAATTTTTTAGATAGTAATCTGATTTTGCTTTTCTGGTCATGCTTGTGCATTTATTTCTTAAAGTTCTAAAAGCAGTCCAGTCAGCAGTAGAATTTGTGGCTTGAGCTTTAACCCATGCAACATTTCTTTCTCTGATCATAAAGCTTAACTCTTCAGTAAACCATGGGTTATTCCTCCCGCTAATCCTAAATTTCTTTACAGGAGCATGCTTATTACAAATAGCTGAAAAGGCATTATGAAAATATTCCCAAGCATGTTCCACATCAGGTATCAAACAGACAGTCTCCAAATTACAGTTGTACAGATCTTGAATAAAAGCCTGTTCATTAAAACGTTTAAAACACCTTTTAAAAACATAACGAGATTTATGTTTAGGTAATTTTGTGTCTCTTATACAAGCAATCGCACAGTGATCACTGACATCATTGCAAAAAACAGCAGTCGATGTGTATTTATATGGCATATTTGTAAAAATGACATCCAACAGCGTTGATTTGCTATGATCTCTCGGGTTAATACGAGTTGGGGTGTCAATAAGTTGTGTGAGATTCAAAGAGACAAATAGGTCTTTAATATTCTCAGAGGCAGGGGAAAGCCAATCCCAATTTAGGTCACCCATTAGAATTACTTCAGAGTCATTAAAGTTGAGTAATACATCATGAAGAGAGAAAATAGTTTCTTTTGTGGCGGAGGGTGGCCTGTAGCAGCCAACAACAGTGAGGTATGTATCCTTGTATAAATTTACTTTCAATGCCAGTAAATCAAATTGTTTGACTCTACTTACTGACAATGTCACTGAGCTTAAGAATTTTGATTTAACGTATATAGCAACTCCGCCCCCCTTACCTGGACGATCTGCTCTGAAAATATTATAGCCCTCAATAGCAATCATATTATCTGTTATTGTAGATTTTAACCAAGTTTCTGATAAGACCATGATGTCCATATCCGTTGCATCAACCCACAGTCTTAATATGTCCATTTTTGGAAGAAGACTTCTAACATTAAAATGCATAATTCCAAGACCGGATCTGTTTTTGAAGTCGCATGGGGAATATATAATTTGTAGTGAGTCAGGCCCAGGATTTGGCTGTACGTTCCCAGATAACAGCAAAAGTAGTAAGACAATAGATTTCACTG
The DNA here is from genome assembly GCF_964197995.2 of Scardinius erythrophthalmus. Classification (NCBI taxonomy): domain Eukaryota; kingdom Metazoa; phylum Chordata; class Actinopteri; order Cypriniformes; family Leuciscidae; genus Scardinius; species Scardinius erythrophthalmus. The sequence continues at coordinate 426,109 of NC_138230.1, read as the reverse complement.
TATGTTTTTCATCACAATCACTGGCTGACAAGTGTGATGAAGGTCCATGTTGCACAGTAGAGTAGTTATTTAAAAAGTTCATTATTAGCAAGTGTAACGAGGGATTCATTTGTAGTAGATGATTATAAAGTATTTGTTGTTGTGCAGGATGGATAGACTGGTGATAACGGCATGCCTCCTTAGTTGAGGAGTGAGATATTTGGAATGTACTCACCCGATTTTGCTCATCAATAAATGAGGTTGGCCGGGACTTAAATCCATCATTAAATGCTGTGAGTAGTAAAAATAGTAAAAGATGCATTTTGCTTTCATAAAACAGGCTGAGCAGACAAAAGGTTCCAAGGGCTCACTGCAGAATTTTGTAAGTCTTGTAGAACAATCTTGAGACACTTTCGCTTGTCCAAATATTTTGACCAACACGCAAGCTTTTCGGTGATCCGTGAAACTTGTTATGGTTTAATCCATCATGAGACGCTTCACAGATGCAATGTGTTAACCAGCATACAGCATCCGTGATCCTTGCAGGAAGAGCATGGGCACGCTAAATCCAAGTTATTGTTATTTTCACATCACTACCATCCAGGCATGGGGAACAAACCGAGCCCAGACCATCCAGAAGACAGAGTAGATTTCAAATTCCCCTGGATCTTTAGCAGATCAAATTTTCAGCAGGCCGGTGGCAGTAATCACTCTCCTTCTAAGACAGATCCAAGTACAACAAGGCACCATGCGATACCATACGAAGACACTCAATAAACTTGAGTTTCCCGGAAGAAATTTACTTTCCTTGGTTAGATATTACAAAAGCCAGGAACATAAAAACACATGAAGAGTAACTCAGCACATGCACACAAACAAAAGAACTCAACTGGTGGCGGCCATCTTGGATTGTGATGGTTCAGGTTCTTGATAGATAGATAGATAGATAGATAGATAGATTCTATCTCTAGATTCTAGATTCTATTGTGTGAGGTCATACGAATTAGCCACCTTTTACTCACTCGTATGAATTGGTTGTGAGATAGCGTTGGCAGTACTGGTTACATGTTTTGGTTTCTACAAGGTTTGCTGCGTTAGTCTGTGTTACCGGTGTTCAGCCGCATCACTTGTCCACCACTTGGTTTCTACAAGGCTTGCTACAAAACTGACACCGTCTGCTCAATGCATCATGAGCCGACCGAGAGTCACAGCTCCGATCAGCAGCAGGAGTCAGATCTCACCTCACTTCGCCCATTTCGCCTCACTCTTGACTGAAAAGACGACGGTGGATGATTTGGTTTCAAAGCGAAATATAAAAATGCCTATTTAAGCGAGTTTGTCATTGTACTGTTTTTTTTTTTTGTTGTTGTGTTTTTCATTAAGAATAATGAATCTACCATTCAAGCAATTGTCGTCCTCTGGTGTGGAGCTGAGCGGAGCTGAGCGGAGCAGAGCAAGCGTTTTCAGATGTTTCCTATGGAACTTCCATGGGAATAATTGAAAATGCTCGCTCTGCACCATTATGAATGGTCATGCGCAATTTCAAATTAGTGATTTAAAAGCGAGATGCAAAAGAGGTCCCTCCCCCCTGATGATACTGGTATTACCGGTGTTGTCACACGTCGATTAACCATTGGGAAAATTTCTCATCGTCACATCCCTGGTTGCTACATGTAAACGTCTGAAAAATTTATTTGACAAATATTACATCTAATACACTTCGTCTGTAATAAAGAAAACAGACACTGTGCAAGTGTCTCTACCAGTCTCTTCTCTACCAGTTTTAGCATGAAAACATAAACGAATTTCATATGTTGAAGGATACAGTACGATTTACTGAAATGTATAATCTCTAATCTGTTATTTTCCAAAGCACGTTTAAATCAAATCTGCTGAAGAAGTTTCAGTGTCTGTGTGAAGGAACAGCAAAGCGGGGAAACCCAACACTCCTGAATGAGATCTACACAGAGCTCTACATCACAGAGAGTCAAAGTGGAGAGATCAATAATGAGCATGAGGTGAGACAGATTGAGACACAGTCCAGGAGAGCAGAAACAGAGGACACACCGATCAAATGCAATGACATCTTTAGACCTTTACCTGGACAAGACACACCCATCAGAACTGTGCTGACAAAGGGAGTCGCTGGCATTGGAAAAACAGTCTCTGTGCAGAAGTTCATTGTGGACTGGGCTGAAGGGAAAGAGAATCAGGATGTCCAGCTCATATTTCCACTTCCTTTCAGAGAGCTCAACTTGATGAAGGACAAAACACTCAGTCTTTCAGAACTTCTTCATGTCTTTTTCCCTGAAACAAAAGAAAAGGAAATATCCAGTGATGAATATAAAGTGTTGTTCATCTTTGATGGTCTGGATGAGTGTCGTCTGTCTCTGAACTTTAAGAGCGAAGTGAAACTGTGTGATATATCTGAATCAGCCTCAGTGGACGAGCTGCTGATGAACCTCATTGAGGGGAATCTGCTTCCCTCTGCTCTCATCTGGATCACCTCCAGACCAGCAGCAGCGGATCTCGTCCCCTCTGAGTGTGTCCATCGAGTGACAGAGGTACGAGGCTTCAATGAGCCACAGAAGGAGGAATACTTCAGGAAGAGAATCATTGATCAGAGTCTGGCCAATACAATCATCACACACCTGAAGTCCTCGAGGAGCCTCCACATCATGTGCCAAATCCCAGTGTTCTGCTGGATCTCAGCCACTGTTCTAGAGAAGATGTTGAGTGAAGCAGAGAGAGGAAAGATCCCCAAGACTCTCACTCAGATGTACACACACTTCCTGATCATTCAGACCAACATCAGACATGAGAAGGACTATGAGAGGAGAGTGAAAGATGAAGACATGATTCTCAAACTGGGGAAACTGGCTTTCCAGCAGCTTGTGAAAGGCAACCTGATCTTCTATGAGGAAGACCTGAGAGAGTGTGGCATTGATGTGACAGAAGCATCAGTGTACTCAGGATTGTGCACTCAGATCTTCAGAGAGGAGTTGGGCTTGTATCAGGGAAAAGTCTTCTGCTTTGTTCATCTGAGCATCCAGGAACATCTAGCAGCTCTATATGCACACATTTACTTTACAAATGAGAAGAAAAATGTGTTTGAACAAATTACCAAACAAAGCCTCTTTTCTAAAATCTTAAACCAGAAGAAATATCATTCATTATCTGAGCTGCACCAGAGAGCTGTAAATAAAGCCTTCAAGAGTAAGAATGGACATCTGGACCTTTTCCTGCGTTTCCTTCTGGGTCTCTCATTGGAGTCCAATCAGAGTCTCTTACGAGAACTACTGACACAGACTGGAAGCTGCTCCTACAACAAAGAGGAAACAGTTCAGATCATCAAACAGAAGATCAGGGAGAATCGCTCTCCAGAGAGATCCATCAATCTGTTCCACTGTCTGAATGAACTGGGTGATGATTCACTGATGAAGGAGATCCAAGATTATCTGAAATCTAGAAAAATAGGAGGAACCAAACTCTCCTCTTCACAGTGGTCAGCTGTGGTTTATGTGTTGCTGACATCAGAGCAGAAGATGGATGTTTTTAATCTAAGAAAGTTTATTGGAGCACGAAATACAGCAGATGAAGTTCTTCAGAAGCTGCTGCCTGTGGTTAAAGAATCCAGATCAGTTCAGTAAGTCACACTGACAACAATCATTACACTGATAAAACATGATCATATTCATGAGTTTAGAATTTGCTTTCATACCAAAGCAATACTGTTAAAGGAGAAGTTCATTCATATATCATATCATCAGTGTTTCCTGAACTGAGAGACTGAAGAGTGTCATTGTTCTCTACAGGTTGTATGATTGTGGTGTTACAGATGAAGGTTGTGCTGATCTGACTTCAGCTCTGAGATCAAACCCCTCACACCTGAGAGAACTGAATCTGTCATTGAATAAAGTAAGAGATTCTGGAGTCAAGCTGCTCTCTGATCTACTGAAGGATCATCACTGTAAACTGGAGATACTGTGGTAAGATTTTATAAAAGCTTCAACATCATCTGTTTTTCTCCTGTGGTGAATAATGAATAATATACAAAAATAATATATACAACAAAAAACAAAAAAACAAAAAAAAAAAAACCGTTTACCATCAAGTAACTGAAAAGGATGTTTAATCTTCAGTAGATTCTTTCCAAAGCTTCTGAGGTCATTTTACTTTTGATAGTGTTTTATGATGCATATTTCTAGACACATTTAACCTTATGTTAATTATTCTCAGGTTAGGTATAGTACGTCAAATCTGTCCTAAATCATAAGAATCTGAATTTTCATACTCACAATCTATAGGTCAGAAGACTTCTTTGTGGTCTGTTCAGTTTTTTAGAAATCAAAGACTTTTGACAGGCGAACTTCTTAGTTTCAATTAAGTATAGTTTTATTATTTACAGGTTAACTAGTTTACAAAAAGGCATACTTGTAACAGGACAATTGCATATTTTCCACAACAATAGTTATAAGCATGATTGGATGATGTGAAGAGGTGACAACTGCTTTCATATACAAATCTGTTGAGGAGAAAGAAGAAATTCATATATGTATTTTATCATTTATATCAGTGTTTCCTGAACTGAGAGACTGAAGAGTGTAATTGTTTGCTACAGGTTGGGTTATTGTGGTGTTAGATATAAAGGTTGTGCTGCTCTGACTTCAGCTCTGAGATCAAACCCCTCACACCTGAGAAAACTGGATCTGTCTGAGAATAAAGTAGGAGATTCTGGAGTCAAGCTGCTATCTGATCTACTACAGGATCCTCACTGTAAACTGGAGATACTCTGGTAAGATTGTATAAAATTTATCAACATAGTCCTCTATTTTAATGGTAAATGTGGAGAGCAGGACGAGGCCGAGGGCCGTGGGAGAGCGGCACGAGGATGGTGGCGTGATTAATGATGAGCCACACCTGCACGATGCACCAGTCTCGTATCTCTCACGGAGGAGCGGAAGCATAAAGGAGGAGCGACGACAGTGAAGAGCGAGAGAGGAACAGGCCTGAGTTTTATGTTATGTTTTGTTGCTGTTTTGTGTGGCCAGCAGTCGTCCGCGAGGGGCTGCTGGCTTTTACTTTCATTTTTGTATTGGTTTATTTATTTATCAAAATATTTGAATGTTCGCCGGTTCCCGCCTCCTTCTTCCTGTAACATATGAACTGTGTTACAGTAAATAATGATTGACATACAAAAAAAAAAATCAACTATGAAATTACTAATGGGAATGTTGCTTTTAATTTCATTACATTCTTTCCAATATGTCTGACATCATTTTACAATATTAATGACAGATTAAACATGACTGGATGATGTAAAGATGTGACAACCGTGTTCATATACAGATATGTTGATGATTTTTGGGTACTTGCCAAAAGAATAATATTCGGTTACACTTTATTTTAAGGTGTCATTGTTACAGTGTAATTATATATTTAAGTACTGAGTAATATTAAGCAATTACATGTACTTAATATAGGGTTAGAGTATGATTATGGTTTGGTTGAGGGTTAGTTGCATGTAATTATGCATAATTTACTGTTATTACTATGGTAAGTTCATTTAACATATGTAACAAGGAAACTTATAAATAAAGTGTTATCGAATATTCTTGCAATTTTTATGATATGGAAACTAACCCGCTCAAGCAGTTTGTAGAAACGGGTCTGAACCTTAGACAAGACCTGTTAATGGTGCCATGGATTAAGTGTCTGATTGTGAAGTTCCTGCTTATCTGAGCTGTAGATCCTGAACTGAGAGACTGAAGAGTGTCATTGTTCTCTACAGGTTGATGGAGTGTGGTGTTACAGATGAAGGTTGTGCTGCTCTGACTTCAGCTCTGAGGTCAAACCGCTCACACCTGAGACAACTGAATCTGACTGGAAATAAAGTAGGAGATTTTGGAGTCAAGCAGCTCTCTGATCTACTGAAGGATCCTCACTGTAAACTGGAGAAACTGTGGTAAGATTGTATAAAATGTCCCAACAAAGTCCTCTATTTTAATGGTAAATAATGATTGCCATACAAAAAAAAAATTCTACTGTGAAATTATTAATGAGCTGTTGCTTTTATTTTCATTAGATTCTTTCCAATGTGTTTGACATCATTTTACAATATTAATGACAGATTAAACATGACTGGATGATGTAAAGATGTGACAACCGTGTTCATATACAGATATGTTGATGATTTTTGGGTACTTGCCAAAAAAATAATATTCGGTTAAACTTTATCTTAAGGTGTCGTTGTTACAGTGTAATTATATATTTAAGTACTGAGTAATATTAAGCAACTACATGTACTTACTATAGGGTTAGAGTAGGATTAGGGTTTGGTTAATGGTTAGTTGCATGTAATTATGCATATTTCAATGTTATTACTATGGTACGTTTATGTAACATATGTAATAAGGACACTGTTAAATAAAGAGTTATCGAATATTCTTGCAATTTTTATGATATGGAAACTAACCCGCTCAAGCAGTTTGTAGAAGTGGGTCTGAACCTTAGACTGGACCTGATAATGGTGCCGTGGATTAAGTGTCTGATTGTGAAGTTCCTGCTTCTGAGCTGTAGATCCTGAACTGAGAGACTGAAGAGTGTCATTGTTCTCTACAGGTTGAGGTATTGTGTTGTTACAGATGAAGGTTGTGCTGCTCTTACTTCAGCTCTGAGATCAAACCCCTCACACCTGAGAGAACTGGATCTGTCATGGAATAAAGTAGTAGATTCTGGAGTCAAGCAGCTCTCTGTTCTACTGAAGGACCCTAACTGTAAACTGGAGAAACTGTGGTAAGATTGTATAAAATTTCACAACATAGTCCTCTATTTTAATGGTAAATAATGATTGACATACAAAAAAAGAAAAAGAAAAGTCAACTATGAAATTAGTAATGGGACTGTTGTTTTTATTTTCATTACATTCTTTCCAATATGTCTGACATCATTTTACAATATTAATGACAGATTAATCATGACTGGATGATGTAAAGATGTGACAACCATGTTCATATACAGATATGTTGATGATTTTGGGGTATTTGCATAAAAAATAATATTCGGTTACACTTTATTTTAAGGTGTTGTTACAGTGTAATTATATATTTAAGTACTGAGTAATATTAAGCAACTACATGTACTTACTATGGGGTTAGAATAGGATTAGGATTTGGTTGAGGGTTAGTTGCATGTAATTATGCATAATTTACTATTATTATTATGGTAAGTTTATGTAACATATGTAATAAGGACACTGTTAAATAAAGTGTTATCGAATATTCTTGCAATTTTTATGATATGGAAACTAACCCGCTCAAGCAGTTTGTAGAAGCGGGTCTGAACCTTAGACTGGACCTGTTAATGGTGCCGTGGATTAAGTGTCTGATTGTGAAGTTCCTGCTAATCTGAGCTGTAGATCCTGAACTGAGAGACTGAAAAGTGTCATTGTTCTCTACAGGTTGATGGAGTGTGGTGTTACAGATGAAGGTTGTGCTGCTCTGACTTCAGCTCTGAGATCAAACCGCTCACACCTGAGACAACTGGATCTGTCAAGGAATAAAGTAGGAGATTCAGGAGTCAATCTGCTCTCTGATCTACTGAAGGAACCTCACTGTAAACTGGAGAAACTGTGGTAAGATTTTATAAAAGTCTCAACGTCGTTTATTTTTCTCCTGTGGTGAATAATGAATGATATACAAAAATAAAATATAGAAAAAAGTTTAACATCAAGTAACTGAAAAGTACACTGCTCAAAAAAATAAAGGGAACACTTTTTAATCAGAGAATAGCATCAAGTCAGTTAAACTCCTGGGATATTGATCTGGTCAGTTAAGTAACAGAGGGGGTTGGAAATCAGTTTCAGCTGCTTTAGTGTTAATGAAATTAACAGCAGGTGCACTAGATGGGCAACAGTGAGACAACCCCCAAAACAGGAATGGTTTTACAGGTGGAGGCCACTGACATATTTTCCCTACTCATCTTTTTGGACTTTTCACCAGTTTTGCATTTGGCTAGGGTCAGTGTCACTACTGGTAGCATGAGGCGATACCTGGACCCTACAGAGGTTGCGCAGGCAGTCCAGCTCCTTCAGGATGGCTCATCAATACGTGCCATTGCCAGAAGGTTTGCTGTGTCTCCCAGCACAGTCTCAAGAGCATGGAGGAGATTCCAGGAAGACAGACAGCTACTCTAGGAGAGCTGGACAGGGCCGTAGAAGGTCCTTAACCCATCAGCAGGACCGGTATCTGCTCCTTTGTGCGAGGATGAACATGATGAGCACTGCCAGAGCCCTACAAAATGACCTCCAGCAGGCCATTGGTGTGAATGTCTCTGACCAAACAATCAGAAACAGACTTCATGAGGGTGGCCTGAGGGCCCGACGTCCTCTAGTGGGCCCTGTGCTCACTGCCCAGCACCAGGGAGCTCGATTGGCATTTCCCATTGAACACCAGAATTGGCAGATCCGCCACTGGTGCCCTGTGGTTTTCACAAATGAGAGCAGGTTCACCCTGAGCACGTGACAGACAGGAAAGGGTCTGGAGAAGCCGTGGAGAATGTTATGCTGCCTGTAACATCGTTCAGCATGACCGGTTTGGTGGTGGGTCAGTGATGGTCTGGGGAGGCATATCCATGGAGGGACGCACAGACCTCTGCTGGCTAGACAATGGCACCCTGACTGCCATTAGGTATCGGGATGAAATCCTTGGATCCATTGTCAGACCCTATGCTGGTGCAGTGGGTCCTGGGTTCCTCCTGGTGCACAACAATGCCCGGCCTCATGTGGCGAGAGCATGCAGGCAGTTCCTGGAGGATGAAGGAATGATACTATTGAAGGGCCACCACGCTCACCTGACCTACATCCAATAGAACACCTCTGGGACATTGTGTTTCGGTCCATCTGACATCACCTGGTTGCACCTCAGACTGTCCAGGAGCTCAGTGATGCGCTGGTCCAGATCTGGGAGGAAATACCCCAGGACACCATCCGTCGTCTCATTAGGAGCATACCCCGACGTTGTCAGGCATGCATACAAGCACGTGGGGGCCATACAAACTACTGAGCACCATTTTGAGTTGCTGCAATGAAATTTAAGCAAAATTGACAAGCCTGCTGCATCATTTTTTCACTTAGATTTCCGGGGTGTCTTTGAATTCAATCCTCTGTAGGTTGATCATTTTCATTTCCATCAAACGATGTGGCATCCTTTCGTTCATAACACATTACCCAGTCCATATTAGTATAGTGTAGCGACAATGGCATCTGCTTTTCAAATTAAGGAATCATGTGACGTCAAAACCCATCGTCAAATGTCCTCGATGGTTAATAATTTCCCCAGAGGGACAATTGAGCCATAAAAGAGGACCCTGTTTTAAGAATCCCTTGTAAAACCCCCCATTTCAGCATGGACTCCCTGTGACTTTACAACCTCATGACCCACACACACACACACACACACACACACACCCCCACACACACAAAACCTCCTTTGAGTACAATTTCATGTAGAAATATGGCTCTTGAGTGTATACCTTCCGATATGTATGTGTGTGATTAGCTTTGCTTTATAATAGAGGTGTGGGTTGCTAAGAGTAAAATCTTTAATTCTGAAGGTTCATTGAAAGAAAATCACTTAATAGTGTCTTGTAACACACCTCAACCTGGTCATAAACTTTTATGGTTCCAAAGCTGCAGCTCATCCAGTTCCTGGGCAAACCAACATTCCAACACCTTAACGCACATGGAACTTTTGTCCATTGGATCATTTCAGAGAAAACTCTTTAAATGTTGATATGTATTCCTATGTTTCACAAGTGTTGGCCATAATGGAAACACTGACAATTTTATTGTGTGTTTAATCAAACTTTATATGTGTGTAATTCTGCATATCTCCTGTAACTTCGCATTTCTACAACCTTCATGTGATGTGTCTGATGTCTATGGAATTCTCTCAATCTAACAGAGTCGAATTCCAATAGTAGAATGCAGCAATATACATTGTTTACACAATTCATATTTCTGGAACCGAAAGGCTTAAGTCAATCGTCACTGTAACTCGAGCCAGGAGACCGGTCCCAAACGAACAAAGGGATCTTCCCGCCAGAAAATCTCGACCGAGGATTCGTCCTCCACGAAGAAGGGGGCGGTACCTGGGACCCTGATAAAAGTCCAAACCTTCAGTTTCCTCACTCTCTTCTTCCCGGATCTCTTCTCTTCTCCGGTCGCTCTCATCCCTGACCTCCTCTTATCCCCGGCGCAGCGCTTCTCCAAGGATCATCTGAAGAAGGCCTTAGTCTTCTCTATCGAGCGAGCACATGTCCGAGTCGTAGCTGCGTCCCTTGCAACCAAGACTTTCAACCTCTCCCGTCCCGGGAGACGCACCTGACTTTCTCGGTAATATTACGTCAAGTGAGCCTTTTTAAACTTCGCAGCACTGGAAGACGCAGCGGAAAATAGGACACCACTCTCGCTTCCTGCCTCAGCATCACTCGGAAGAGCACAGAATTCTGCAAGTACATTATCTGATAAAAGCTTTCCAGGTGTCTCGTGAACCTAGGTTTCTGTATGTAATAATTACTAGCTTTTCCCTTCTCTCTATTTCTTCCTTGCTTTCATTTCATTCTGATCACTTATGTTATTGTTTGGTTATATGTTTGTTTGTTTATTGTTTGCATTTTTACGTACGTTTATATTCGTAGCTCATATAATCTCTAGTTTTGCCTTTATTAAAATTCATAAATACTTTTCACTGTCTCCGTGTTTGCAAAATCCACCTTATAAGTCAATGAAACTTGAAAAGATCCAATTATTAGCTACAAAGCTCGATATATATATATAGACTACTTGAGTAGTTGTAATTAATAAACTCAGAGAGTTTGATGTCCGTGGCCAGGACATAAACTTCCTTGAAGTTTGTGAATACCTCTTCTTAACTGTAATGATTTTACATTTGTTTCGCTGGACGAATTAAATGTTGGTCAGACCAGTTACAGAACAAGGTAATCTCGATAATTGATAAAATAAATGTACATGCGACTTATGAATTATGACCATGAGTCATAAATATTAATATTCCCAAAATTCCCCATATTCTTGAGCTAATTCATATTTACCCAGAGTCGTAAACGCTACAATAGATATCCAGCATGATATTTTTCCCCATTGAGATCTGATGTGTTTTCAAAGTGTTCCTTTAATTTTTTTGAACAGTGTACGTTTAATCTTCCGTGGATTATTTCCAATGCTTCTGAAGTCATTTTACTTTTGATAGTTTTTACAAGTCAAAAACATGATTGGATGATGTGAAGAGGTGACAACTGCTGTCATATACAAATCTGTTGAGGAGAAAGGATAAATTCATATATATCTTACCAATTATATCAGTGTTTCCTGAACTGTGAGACTGAAGAGTGTCATTGTTCTCTACAGGTTGAGTTATTGTGGTGTTACAGATGAAGGTTGTGCTGCTCTGACTTCAGCTCTGAGATCAAACCCCTCACACCTGAGAGAACTGAATCTGACTGGAAATAAGCTAATATACTCAGATGTGAAGCTGCTCTCTGATCTGAAGAAGGATCCACATTATAAACTGGAGACACTTGAGTGAGTAGTGATGATTAAAACTGTTCATATTTTAATATAAAGTTAATTTTGTTTCTTCTTAATTTACTTTTCTTGAGATGGTGAATTACACACTATAAACATGTTTAATAAGAGTTTGATTATTTTTTTTTTAAATAATAGTTTATAGCAACAATTAAATATCTTCAAGTGTCTTTTTATTTTAAACAATTCAATATTTTGCTTTAATCATTGTCTTTTTATCCCTAAATGATGTATTTTGAGAGAATGTCAATTGCAATAGAAGATAATGGTTAATATTTATCAGTAGTTTCTTTATTTTTTTTTATTTTTATTTTTTTTATTTAACCTTTATTTAACCAGGAAAAGTCCCATTGAGCTACAGTAACTCTTCTCCCAGGGAGTCCTGGCCAAGATAGGCGGCCAAAAAGTTGCAAAGAAAAAACATAAAAAAAAGACAGGACAAAAAAATGTACATACTACACAACAAATCTCTATACATAGACTATACATATACAAACAAGACATTTTGTTTAAATTAAGTAAAAACAAACATATAATTTAAAGGGTACCTAGTTAAAAACAATTACACCGTTCAGTCAAAGTTGACTTTAACGGGTTTTTAAAAATATTAATTGATGGAAGTGATTCTAAATTTAAAGCAACAACATGTAACTTTTCAACCTTCATAATATATTTCCAAGACCCTTGTGATAGTACATCGACTTACAATAGGTTGAATGAGACGTCTGCCAGAGCCTGACGGGGTCTGTATCGCTTTTACTGGCACTATGTAACTTCGGGGTGCGGGTAGTAACCAGAGCTCAAAAAGAACTACAAAATTCGACTGCTTTACGGCATACGTCACTTTGCCCACCACTTCCTCAAATGTGGCCAACCAGCGCGTTTGTTTTCCTACGTCTGTTTTCGTCATGGCTGAAGCAGCAGCGAAACGTAAGAAGTCCAAGGTTTTGTCGGAGTAGAGTCGGAAGAGGAAAAGGGAGAGTAATAAACTGAAAGTCAGGACGAGGATCAATATTGGTCGAGCGTTTGCTCGCTGGCGTTAGCTAATGGAGGAGGAGAGTTACCAGACCGATGCTGACTTGGCCGTCATGCTGTTGAACTAGTAAGTAACTGTAAATTGCTTGCATACTATCTTTAGTTTTTCTAATCTGTTGTCTGCCTGGCTACGTTACGGAAACTATCTGGTCCTCCATTTATTTATCTTCATGAATCAGCTAGTAGATGAGCGAATTATCAATCTGGTAGCTAGTAAACACTAACATGGTAGTTTTAGATGGTTAGGATGCTATCGCTATCATTCTCGTTCAGATTTGAGCATTGCAATCGACATGCAAATCGCAAATGTTTGAGTTAAAATGTTTAGTCTACTAAACATGTATAAATTATGAAAGGGGGAAGATTAATAATATTGTCATTGCCCATATGAAAAAAACCTGCATGCTTCATATACAGTAACCGTAAATCATTTTACGACAGCGGTAATGGACAATTCCGCTTCCAACCTGTAGGGCGACCGCAGAGGAAAAGTTCCATGTTGTTGCTTTAAGGTGTTTTGGAGTTCATTACAGACATTTGGTGCATATGATGAAAAAGCTTTTTTACCAAATTCTGTTTTTGTTGATGGAATAATTAATAATATTTTTTTGACGACCTTGTTCTGTGAACACTGTTTTGGTAAGTAAGTAAATTTGAAATGTAAATGGGTAATTTACCCATTAGTGCTTTGGCAATAAAAATCAATAGATGTAATTTTCTTCTGAGAGAGAGGGAGGGCCATTGTACAGTTTCATACAGAGTGCAGTGGTGAGTCCTAGCTGTTGCATCTGTAATGAAACGTAAGGCAGAGTGATATAATACATCTAGTTTTTTTAATAAAAATGAGGTAGAGTGCATATAAATTAAATCACCGTAATCCAAAACTGTTAAGAATGAACTCTGCACCAACCTTTTCCTTACTGAATAAGGAAAGCACCTCTTTAATCTAAAATAAAAACCTAACTTAGGTTTGAGTTTTTTTAAAAGGCTTTCAATATGGACCCCAAAAGACAATTTATCATCAATCCAAATACCTAGGTATTTGTAAGAAGTCACTCTCTCTATTGGAGTACCACTTTGTGTTAAAATAGTGAAATCCATAGGAGAATGTGAACGTGTAAAGACCATTAATTTAGTTTTTTTAGCATTTAATACCAACTTTAATCCTACCAAAGATTTTTGTACCTCACTAAAGGCAGACTGTAAATGATAAATTGCTTCCTTCAATGATGTAGCAGAGGTGTACAAAATAGTGTCATCTGCATAAAAATGAGCCTTTGTTTGATTCAGACCTTCTCCTAAATTATTTATATAAATAGAAAATAAAATAGGGCCCAAAACTGATCCTTGGGGGACAACCATTTTTACTTCTAGCAATGATTCGGTACAGTTATCTAATGTCACACACTGTGTTCTACCACTCAGGTAATCAGAAAACCAGTTTAGCACAGTGCTACTAAAACCTATGTTTTGCAAACTTTGTAGAAGGAGATTATGGTCAACGGTGTCAAAAGCTTTAGATAAGTCAATGAATCAAGCAGCACAAGACTTTTTGCCATCTAAAGCATTAACAATATCATTTGTAACAGAGGTTACAGCCGTAATTGTACTGTGTCCTTTCCGAAAACCAGACTGAGTAGAACTTAAAATACAGTTATCAGCTAAAAAAATGTTTTAGTTGCTCATTTATAAGAGACCCAAATAATTTAGACAAGACAGATAATCTGGAAATTGCCCGATAATTATCTAAGGCAGATGGGTCTCCACTTTTTAATAGTGGGAGGACAAATGCAGATTTCCATGATTTGGGGATAGAACCACTGTATAAACTAAGATTAAAAATGGAAGAGATGGGTTTAGCAATCAAATTTGCAGCAGTTTTGAGAAAAAATGGCTCAATCTGGTCTGGCCCAGCAGACTTTTTACAGTCCAGGCCTGACAGTGCCTTTTGCACTTCAAAGACAGATATTGAAGTAAAGTTAAAATTATTCAAATTTACATTAGACAAGTTTGTGATAGAAGTTACACTATCTGTGGAGTTGGTTGGGAGTGTTGACTGAGTATTTGTTCCTGCATTAATAAAATGCTTGTTGAAAGTATCTACTATATTTTGTTTACCCCTTACTTCACCCTGACTTGCTATCATAACTTCTGGGATAGTTGGAGGGGGGTACGTCTCCCGAAGAAGATTTAATTACTTTCCAAAAAATTTTGGGATCATTAAGGTTTTCATTTAATAAATTCAAATAATATTCACTTTTTGTACTTTTTATTAGTCTTGTGCATTTGTTTCTTAATACCTTATAATTTACCCAGCATTTATCATTATTATTTACTTTTGCTTTAATCCATGCTTTATTTCATTCTCTAATAGCTGTTGCAATAGAGTCATTAAACCAAGGATTGTCTCTACCCCTCACTCTGTATCTTCTGATAGGGGCATGTTTTTCAACTATAGCTAAAAAGGTCTTTTTAAAATAATTCCAGGCCAGCTCAACATCATCCATATCACAAACTAAGTTTAAATCACTCTGATAGATTTCATGAAGAAAAGCTTGCTCATTAAAACATTTATAATTTCGTTTAAAAATATACCGTGGCTTAGTTTTAGTCAATTTGCAGTTTCTAACACACACAACCATACAGTGATCACTGATATCATTACAGAAAACTCCAGTAGCCGAATACTTATGTGGAGCATTAGACAGAATTACTTCAATTAATGTCGATTTGTCCATTCTTTTTTGATTTAGACGTGTAGGTGATTGTACTAGTTGCGTCAAATGTAAAGCATCACATATGTCTCTTAACGCTGATGAAGGTGATAGCCAGTCCCAGTTCAGATCTCCTAGGAGAATATACTCATTGGACAGTTTATGCAAAAAGTCAGACAATAGAGAAGTTGCTCCAGCCGCAGCCGAGGGTGGGCGGTAACATCCCACCACAGTCAGAAAAGCGCCATTGGGGAGATTTAGTTTAATGGCACATAATTCAAAGAATTTTGGCTTTGTTATTGATTCAATGGAACAACATTCCAACGATGCCTTAACATATATGGCTACTCCCCCTCCTTTACCCATACGATCTGTCCTAAAGAGATTATACCCTTCGATATGAATCATATTGCTCGTGATTGATGGTTTGAGCCATGTTTCTGACAAGACGATTACGTCACTTTCTGTCAGTTTAGCCCACAGACGAATAGCATCGATCTTATTAATCAGGCTGCGCACGTTGACATGTATAAAACGCAAGCCACTGCTATCTTTTAAATCGTCAGGGCTCAGAAGCTCAAGCAATTTTGGGCCTGGGTTTGGATGGACATTACCTGAAAGGAACAGGAGTAGAATAATCCAAACTGATCTTGCCGGGCGGCTGTTGCCGACTCGATGATTGCGCCTGCAGGGGTTAAACTGGAACCGCCGTACTTCTGCCCAATTAAAAAAGTTTATCATAAATGAAACTGAGCCAGTGACACAGAAAGAGGACAGTCATACAGGATTATAGATAAGGGTCAAGGGTTATCATTCATGGTGATTCAGATGCAAAATCAAAATCTGACTGTTTAAAAACAGCTTTAACAATCATGTATCAGTGTTATATTATAATCTCTAATTTAAAGCAGAACTCGGCAACTCTAGCGAACTCTAGTCACTTCTTTGCTGATTTTCCCTTTTGTTGTCGCATGTTTTCCCCACGAGCTCCCCCTACAGCTGTGGGGCATATATTTCACAACACGATCGTAAAAAACTCACTTGCGGCGGCCTCCTCCCCCTCTCTACCGCTGCTCATGTGCGTGTGTTATGATCGGAGCAAGCCAACTGTATCGTGTGGAGCTATGTCTACCGAGGTGGGTAATCTGGTAATACATCATACATGCGTGTGTGTTTATGTCGAATTGCTGTAAAGCAATTCGTGTTTTGCGCTCGTTCTCGCTTCTCACGAGGCCTCCAATTTCTATCTTGCCGGGACGGTAGGTTGGTTTTCCGCCTGGGAACGCTGGGGGGAGCGGGGAAAGTCACCAATATCACCAGAACAGGTTGTTTAACCATCCAAATGATTTCTAGACAGTTTTATTAAGTTAAAAAAGTTACCAAGTTCTGCTGTAATAGTCTAAGTAGTTTCTTTTAGTTTCTTGTCCTAAAGTGGATAATGCAATAATGTTGCACACATTTGACTGTGTGTGTTTTGCTTACAGGTTTTAGATGTTAGTCTGGCTTTCTCTGGATCAGCTAATGGAGAATAAAGAGACACTACAGAAACAAGAGGGCGCAAGTCCGGTAATTCTGCAAATGGAACAGCGGCGTACTT
>NC_138230.1:374179-404179 GCF_964197995.2 Scardinius erythrophthalmus | reverse complement strand
AATAAGCAAATAAAGCAGTAACTTTTGTCTCTTTCTCTCTCCCTCTCTCTGTGTGTGTGTTCACATTGTCGATGTTTTTTTGGTGGTTCCACATTTTGGACTATTTTATTTGACAAATTATAAGAGAGCAGTTTTTATAGTCTCACAAATGTATGCCTCTCTCTGTGTGTGTGTGTGTGTGTGTGTGTGTGTGCGCGTGTGTGAGCATGATAATTTTGCATTGTGAATGTTTTTAGCATTGTCAGAAGAGTGCCACTTCATTTCTTTCTATGTGTGTTCTGCATTGTTTCTATTTGAATTGAATTTCGATTTCGATTTTGATTTCGGCTCCCAACGATCACCAAAATAGTACAATCGAATAAAAACGATTATTTTGCCATGTTCTGTTTTGCAAGAACTCTCTTATATTGTCTTGTGTTCTGAATGACACGCACACGCGCACACCCGCCCCTCCCGAAGCCGTAAACTCTCTCAGCTTGAATGTTTAAACTGATAAGACTTAAAAGAAGTGAAAATAATCAACTTTAGTAATGATGCAATACTGGCCCGATTGTGCAAGTGACAATTCTGTCATGTCCCGACTCCTAAACGCGAGAGTGTAGTTTCAACACTTTGTCCAACACATTTTGAGAGCCAGAGAGAGAGAAGACGCAGCACCGCTGAACACTCGCGCGGTTTGTGAAATTGTGTCTTTGCGAAAGTTTTAAAATGATTGATTTGATTTTATAATCTGTGTGGATTAATTTAGGCGACTCATACAATCTACTTGCTAAAGTGAATCAATGTTTGCGGGGGGATTTCCCGCATTATAAGTGGTAGACCTGCGGGAATTATTAAAATACTTATTGAAGTATTATCTGTTATATTATTTATTTTAATAGTTCAAAAAGTACAATAAATGTTCAAAATTAAAAAAATTAAGAATTGTTGATAGGTGTCTTTTTAATAAATGCAACACGTTCCCAAAGTCATGTGAAATAATCGTGTTACATAATCGTGATTTCAATACAGACCAAAATAATCGTGATTATGATTTAACTAAGAGGTATCAAAGAGTTGATATTAACAGCACTCTGTCTGAGGCTAGAGAAATAACATGTGGGGTGCCTCAGGGTAGTGTCCTGGGTCCATTGCTGTTTCTCTTGTATATAAATTATATGAATTCTGTTTGCAATTGTTATCTTTTTCTCTACGCGGATGATTCAGCCTTGGTGTTCTCCCATAAGGATAAAGAAGTTATTGAGAATCATTTAAGTGAGGAATTAAAGAACATAAGTGAATGGCTGATAGAGAACAAATTGTCTTTGCATCTGGGGAAAACCGAATCTATTCTATTTGGTTCAAAAATAAAGTTGAGTAGAACTCCCGAGCTCAAAATTTCTGTGGGTGGCACCCAGATTGAAGTTAAAAATTGTGTTAAATACTTAGACTGTGATTTGGATAGTTCTGTGAGTGGAGAAAGTATGGGTCAAAGGGTTATTATAAAGGTGAACCAAAGAATTAAATTTCTGGCACGTAAGGCTCAGTTTCTAAATAAAGAAACTTTAAAAATGTTAGCAAATGCTTTAATTCAGCCACACTTCGATTATGCCTGTACTACATGGTACAGCAGTGCCCCCAAGAGGATAAAAGTTCAACTACAAACGGCACAGAATAAATTAGTCAGGTTGATTTTAAATCTCAACAATAGGAACCATGTCGGCTCTCCCGAACGTAAGAAATTAAAATGGTTGACAGTTGAAAACAGGGTGAGACAGTTGAAACTGAGATTAACACAAAGATTTTGTATAGGAATGAGCCAAGGTATTTTAAAGAGCTTATTAGCTTATTAGGAACTCTCATAGCTACTCAACTAGAGGTAGTGCCACAGACATAGTTCCTTGTAGATTTAAGAGCTGTTCTGGGCAAAACACCTTTTTGTACATGGCAGCTATGGAATGGAACAAACTCCCAGTTGAGATTAAGTTAAGCCAGTCAGATCGCTGTTTTAATAGAGCATGTGGTGAATGGTTGCTAAATGCTAATTAGATTTTTTTTTTTATGTGATCCTAAGGAATTTTTATTTTTGCTGTATATGTATTTGTTTATTTTATTTTGTATTTGGATGTGGTTGAATGTACAAGGTAGGCTACCTATTAGTCATCTGTAGCTTGCCTGGCCATCTTTATCAGACTACAACGAGGACCACAATAGAAATAAGTTTGTAACTTTCTTGTTTTATCCTCGACAGTTCTGATTAATGTATAATGTCACGGTGATGACTTCTTGTTATGCATTTATTTTTGTTACTGTCTAATAAATCAAATCAAATAAAAAAAAAATTATAATTTTTTTTCCATAATCGAGCAGCCCTAGCGGGGTCTCCAGAGACCCCAAAGACCATGAATGTGACAATTTTTTTCACGCTAACATAAAAACAGATATCATAACAATAAAAAAATATATATATATAATTTTTTTTTAAATTCAGCAAAAGTAATTTGCGGGTTAAAAAGACCCCGAAGAACACCAGAGGGTTAAACTTCTACCATTCTTTCAATACACTTCACCAAAAAACACGACTTTCATGACAACACCAGCACATGCAACAGTGTTCTGCTCATCTTTAAACATACCTTCCATCGTCTGAAACTCCGAAGTCCTCGCTACCATCTCTGAACGCTTCCCCGATGTTCCCCGTGTGCTGAGCGAGTGTGTTGGAGAACCGGTTCTTGATCTCTGGGTTCCCCGTGTGCTGAGCGAGTGTGTTGGAGAACCGGTTCTCGATCCCCGGGGTGCTGGGTTTGATGATCTCTTCTCTGAGTGGTCGATCCTTCGGGCTTGGATAATCTTCAGCCCGGCAGCCGTTTCGCTCTCCAAACACCTCCTTCCAGTCCAGGACGCAGCTCTGCCGAGCCAGCCGACTGTCTCGGAACCACCGGACGAGTTCTGTGCGGGACAACCGCGTCTGCATCTCCATACGCCTGAACTCCACAGGCGAAGGCCATCGGCTTTGGACTAACCCATTTTTGACCTGGTTCACAGACTTGCTGTTGGGAGGTACAGGGCTGAAGGTACGAGTCCCGGATCTCTGGGATCCATTGAGGACCGGCTGTAGGGAATCCCGTCTAGAACCCATGGAGTTCAGCAGGGCTTGTTCCAGATAATCTCGAAGTGCTCTGCGCTCCGTGAACCAGCTCTCGAGTTCCTCTCGGGACAGTCTAGTGGTGATCATGAGTTGCTCGACCTCATTATAGGATGGGAAACTGTTCCTCTGGAAACTCTCCTCTAGAAGCTTGATTTGTCCAGGACTCTTGTCCTTCAGAAGAGGAAACTGAGTGGGAACCGAACCGAATTCAACACACGAGTTCTGGGAATTTGTAGTGTGGTCAAGAAACCAATGCTTAACATCCCCATGTGGGATTTCTTTGTCATTCTGACTACTGAAGCATGGGAGCATTGGTGGTTCTGTAGACTTACACTGAAGGACTGGTGTCGGGGACCGGGAAAGAGTCTGGATGATTGTTGGTCTGTTCACTTGTGCTGGTGAAGAGGACACGGTTACACCATTACCAAAGCAGGATAACTTGTTTTTAGGAATGAAGGCAAAGGCAGAAGTACGATTGTTTATTTGCTGATGAATTAGAGATCTTTTGAGATTGGTGGACACTATGGGTAACAAAGGGAGTCTTTCTTTGGACATCATCTTCTCTTTGGATTGAACCATTGGGAGTTTCCCTTTAGGTGGGACACAATATGCAACAGGTCTCTTAATGTCTGAGGCCACAAAAGAAGCAGGGCTAGATGTTTTAGACTCAGGGAACCCAGGAGAAGAAGCGAGAAGTGGAGGCATGTGCACAACAGGGCGTTTGAGCTCTGAAGCCAAGAGAGGAGTTCCTGAAGAGTGTTTAAGAGTCTGACAGAGAGCAGTAGAAGTGGTGGATGATATATTTGCTGTGCTGTTTGATGCAGGGCTGTTCTGACGAGTTGGTTCAGGTGAAGCCACACAGGTGTGCTGTGGGGTTGGTATACTCCCATTGAACATCTTCTTCCGGGCTTCTTCCACCTCTTCAGGAGTCCAGGTGATGCCCTGCTTCAGGCGCTGGGTGGAGAACCACACTTTGATCTGCTCCTCCGGGAGCCTGGAGACTGAAGTGAGCCAGGAGAACTCTGAGTGCGTCGGGTACGGGAATCTGCTGAAACATGTGATCAGGGTGGGATTGCTGTCCAGGACTGGGTTGTACTTGCTGGTGTGAAGAGGAACTGCGATTGTGGGAGAGTTGCAGAGATTGGGAGGTCGCTGTAGAAGAGGGGTCACATGACACACGGGCTCCGGGATAATGGTCGTACCATTTACACTCACAGCCCTGATCTCATCCTTCAACACTGGACTATACAGACCCTTCTCCACCTCAAGTCCTTTCTCCAAAATGCTGTATTTTGGTGTCTTTCCAGTGTCTCCACCTGCTTCCAGAAGGGAACCATCATTCTCGCAATCAACTGTTTGCCTGAACTTGGAACAGCTCTTGTTTGGGTGTTGAACTTTATTATGACATTCAAAGTTGTTGGTACTGAAATTGCAGAAGGTGCAAACACAGAATGGTCCTTCAGACCGATGGAAGTCCTCATGATCACTGTAGTTGCGGAGGTTACGGGTGTAGAAGGAACCCTTCTCCGATGAAGAAACCCCTTCGGTCTTTTCCTCTTCCTCATCGTTCAATGCCATCTGGCTTTCGTCTGTTGGAGGCGGAACAGGATCACATCTGTCCAGTGCAGTCTCCACTGAAACATCCATCTCCACAGAGTCTTCGGGAGTGAAGCCGGTTGCATTGAGCACACAGGGGTTCCTTTGGCCAGACATGATGAGTACAGTGACGACGGGCAGATGATGATCTGGTGAGGGATTTTAATTAGGGACTAAGGGATCGGAGTGAAAACCCAGCATGTGGGCAGGTGAGCTTCATCTGCTAATCTGGGTGTCATGGAGGCTCACCTGCACAAAGAGAAAAGATACAGAAGGACTTCATTAGAAGGTCAGTGACACCAATCAGGTCCTGTAACTGGAAGAGCACAGCACTAGAAATGTCAAAGGCATGCTCTTAATTAATTCCCATGGAACACACATTCTGATGAAATGTTTACCCTGAAAGCACAGTAAGGAGATTTACTAAACAGGGCACATTAGCGTGAGAGCGCAATTCCAGAACTGCGCAGATGGGAGTGTAAAGTTCTGCGATGATCTACTGACGCAAATTAAAGAGTACAGACGAAGTCAGATCATTTCCATAATGACCAACACAATCTACCAGTTATCGTCTGGTTAAAGACGTGCTTTTTTGGGCGGTAAATAATGGCGCAAACAACTGGTACATTGATGAGCGCAAACCTTAGTAAATCACCTTGCGTGATTCATTTAAATACTCTCCTCCCATGAATAACTGCATCTGAAAGGGAAACTCCTGCAAATGCATATGCACTAAGGTCAGCCACAAAAATAACCCTGTCCACACTTTTTCAGCGCTAGTTTCTCACTGCGTGTCTTTAGTAAATCCTGACAGTAGTTTTTTAATGCCAAAAGAGGGTTTGTGCTGCTGGCTCAAACTGCTAGTAAATTTGGCCCCAAGTGTCTTAAGTAAAAGTTTTTGTGCAAATGTTTTCTTGATTATCTGAAATAAGAGTTGACTGGACTATAAAATCATACTGTAACTTTTCAGAACAGAAAACTCCCTCCCCAGTGAAAAAAAGGGTTTATTGAAACTAAACAGCAAAAATGTCTCACTGATCTTACTGTTACTCATTTCACATGTGAAGAGGCATTTACATAAAAGTCTTACATGCAGAGCAGCAAAAAACAACCTGTTTAATTCTAAAGCTCAGAGAGAAGGTTATCAAAAAACTCAGTTATTTTGGTGCACAATATTTGGTGCTATATAATGCAATGTGGTACAGACTACAACCAAATAATAAAAACCTCTGACAAACAAAGCAGATGCACACTTTTCAACAGAGAGAAAGAGGAGTTTGCACAGAAGGTTCATGAGTTCAAGCATTCCAGAATCAAAGCCAACAACTCAGCAAAGACAGAAGACTTACCAACAGCTTTATCTAGAATCACAGACGAAGAGGAGAAGGAGAAAGAGAAAAGAAAGTGTCTAATCTGTGGGGGAAAGTGAAACAGGTTTGTATTCATTTGTAACCAATCCCAGACGTTTGAGATCAAGGCTGGAGGGTCAGTGAGGCGATTCTGGCACGATTCGACTGAGAATCCAAACACACATGACTACATTCATCACATCAGCAGAAGCACACACAGAGATCACATTGTACTCACACATAATGACATTTTCATTTCCCCATTATACATGTCATTTCATACTGTATAAATATTTAAAGACGTTAATCATATTAGTGTCCTTTTTTCATTCAACGACATAAGAATTTTTAAAACAAGTATTTACGGTCAAATTAATGTCATAGAAAATAATGTTTTAGCATTGTGTGATGTGTTTTTGTGTGTTTTGGGGTTATATATTTATCACATTTTGTTTGTTCATATATTGTGTATAGGTCCCCGAGGAGAATGACCAATTCACAAAATGAACAAAATGCATTGCTGATATAAAAAATTGGATGACTAGTAATTTCTTACAACTTAATTCTGAAAAAACAGAGATTATAATGATTGGACAAGACTAGAATACTGTCTAACACTTGATGGCTGCTCTGTCGAGTCTTCGTCGCCGGTTAGGAACCTGGGTTTGTGTGCTCTTTGATACCAATCTTTCATTTGAAAGTCACGTGTCTAGTATCTGTAAGACCGCATTTTTCCATCTTAAAAATATATCTAAATTACGCCATGTGCTCTCATTGACAAATGCGGAACAATTAGTTCATGCGTTCATGACCTCAAGGCTAGATTACTGTAATGCTCTACTGGGTGGTTGCCCTGCACGCTTAATAAACAAACTACAGCTGGTTCAAAACGCAGCAGCTCGAGTTCTTACCAGAACCAGGAAGTATGACCATATTAGCCCGGTTCTGTCAAAACTGCATTGGCTCCCTATTAAACATTGCATCAATTTTAAAATATTGCTGATTACTTAACAAAGCACTAAATGGTTTAGCTCCACAGTACTTGAGCGAGCTCTTAACGCATTATAGTCCTTCACGTCTATTGCGATCTCAAAATTCCGGCCAGTTGATAATACCTAGAATATCAAAATCGACTGCTGGCGGTAGATCCTTCTCCTATTTAGCACCAAAACTTTGGAACAGTCTTCCTACCATTGTCCGGGAAGCAGACACACTCTGTCAGTTTAAAGCTAGTCTAAAAACACATCTCTTTGACCTAGCATTCACATAACATATTATACATTTAATACGTCGCTGAGCAGATTGATTGTGTTCTGCAGAACTAGAAGGAAGCAGATGATGGTCAAGTGGAGGAGAGTGTGAGTGTGTGTGTGTGTCTGAGCAGCTCTTCCACATCAGGACGCTGGAAGCCGCGTGTGTAATATTAATGACGGCGCGTGTGGAGGAATCACGTCGCTTCTGCTGGAGGGAAGAAATCGCTTTTCTCTCTCTCCTGATTATAAATGTAAAAACATCAAGCCAAGCTTCATTTGCATGTTGTTGTTATGGCAACAGTGAGAGTGTGACAGCCCAGCAACACTGTGTGTTCATTAATTACAGCAGCCTGACAGCGAGCCACACACACACACGTGTGCAAATGAGAGTAATGACACATTCAGCATCACCACAGCGCTGGACTGTCATTATTAAACTTGCATGAGACTCTGTCGCAGTCTTCAACTAACACACACACACACACACAGACTTTCTGAAGATTCTCTAAAGATCACAAAGAATGGGTTTTAAATTCTGACATCTGATTAAACTCTCTCTGTTAGCATGGTAACCACAGGTGACATCTGACCCTCATACAGGACCTGTATGATCTCTGTTAGTCATCATGAAATCAAAATGGACAATTCTTGTTTTTTTTATGGAATATTAGTGTTTATTGTAAATTACTTATGGGTGCACATCATCATTGTGTTAATGTTGAATCAAAATCACTTCCTCTTGCAGCATCTCTTCTCTGATGATGAGGGCGGGGCAACCTGTCACTCACATGAGATCAGCCAATAGCAAACCTCAACCATACAACCATCCAATCAATTCCACACAGACACAATCAAGCCCCGCCCACATTTGTTCTTGTTCCTAAAGCGTTTCACTCAGATATACAACACAATAGATTTACATAGTATTTGTTTTATTGTTTGTAATCTTTTTATTGTATAACTGACCGTTTACATACTGTCTCTTCAATAATCATTAGAATTTTATTTACTTACCTTAGCCTAGTATTAGTTTCTGCTGTGGCATCTAAATTGCTATCGAGGATTGTGAAATTTCACTGGTATCAAATATTCTCACAGCAACCTTATATCGGTCACACTCGGGTTGAGGAAGAAGATGAGATGTGGCAAGGGGATCCATTATCAACTTAACTTTAATTAAACAACACAAGAGACTAGAGTAGTAACGAACGAGAAACATGAAACAGTGTGTACTCAAACACAACCAACACCAGACGATGAGTGGAGAGAACTGAAGCTCTTAAATACACAGGAAAACAAAGCCCTATAATCACGTTTGATTATACGTTAAGTAACAAACTAGCAGTCATTAGAGTATTAGTAGACTGATGCTTAATATCTTCTAACTCTTTATTTTGATGCTCCTGCATCATTCGAGACACGATCACAATTTACACATCATTCCCTTCACCCATCCCCACCTAAATTCACCCAAGAATCTATATGGTTTAATGTGAATAATTATCATCCAGTATTACACATGTTTGGTATCATTTGAAATGTCTCAGTGCGACTGGTACAAGCGTCTCATTCCCAAATAAGTAAAACAAAAGGTAATAAGGTTTTTAGAGATAACTGGCACACAAAGGAGGGTGGATCTCCAGGCAAATGGCCTCCTACTCCCAAAAGGTGTCAACTCAATGCAAATTCTGCCCCCAGTAAGTCTGGGACGGTGATCAATGCAAATTCCCATTGTTAGCATATGTTTCCATGTGAAAGAAGTTTGTCTATATAATGAAATGTAACCAGAGGATCAGCGCGATTCTGTACCTCAGATCACCCCGTGATGCAGAGTCGCCGGGACTCTCAGCATCATGTATTTCCTAATGTTGGGTTCGCATCTCTTCTCTTTATTCCAGAGCATTTGATGTTTTGTACTGATTATCTTTGAATTGATTATGTAATTAGCATGATACATGTACCTGACATAATAAATTGTAAACATTTGATTTGATTTTAATCGACTATGACATTATTTTCAGTAGAGTTAAAAAGAATAGTCAAACATTCGCTCACTTTTAATGATGCATAGATATCATTAAAACCTTTTCATTTATGGAGTCAAATGAAATAACGAGAAAATACATATGAGAACATTTATTTAATTTAATCAAATTACTTTGCCACAAGGAAAGACAGTAACGCGCAGACACCTTCACCCGCTGACCGGACGCCTCCATTGGGCCGATCGAGCCGGGCCTTACAACTACATGTCAACTTCTATAATACTACGATAACAGTCCACTAATACTCTAATGAGAGGTAGTAGACATGTAGTTACAATTTAATGAGTTAGTAGACAGGTAGTTACTTCTCGTCAGTAGAATGTCTGAATTTGGACTAACGAAATAATGTGTAACTTCAACAGACTCAAAATTATATACACACATATACACATTCATAACCCATGGCATTATTTTTTCAAAACATTACAGTGAATTGACTATTCAATACATTCAAAATGTTTTGGGGTTGAAGGACCAGACTAGCAAATATCATTACATCAATCAAATGTTGAAGTCACATCTTTCACACATTTACATGACACGACACAGACACGGCGCTGTGCAATCCAAACACAAATGACCAGAATGATAATAATAATAATAGTCTTTAAAACACATGTGAGAATATTAACACAACACATCAAACACTGACGGTGAACTGAACAAGACACAGGTGGGACTGATCAGTAACCAAGGGAACAAACAATGAGGAGTCCGTAACGACGGAGACGGACACTACACTGAACGAAAACACAATGAAACTTAACATGACCCTGAAAATTATTTTTTCATTTTAATAAAAGCTACATTTAGGTAGAAATTCATATTCGATTTAAACTATTAAAATAATAGGCTAATGAGAGGGACATGCAAAACTAATGTTTAAAAAATGATTTCACATTAAAAATCAAGAGTTAATCTATCACCAACATAAGACTAAGTTGAGTTTTCCTGTAAAAAGGTTTTGTTTGGGTTGATTTAGGGAATGTTTTTCATCTGAATATAGAAGCAGAGATGAGGATCGATGACGAACGGTCTGAAAACTGACAGTTTAATCTTCACCTCTATTGTTTCCCGTATTTCTAATTTGGGAAGTTTGTATTTCATCCCTCCTCATGTTTCTGCCAGCTGAGGATAAAAGCGTCTGCCAAACCAATAAATGCAAATGGAAAACATTTCATATGCAAAAATTCCAATCACACACTGTTCTTTTTGTGTTTTATAAATACATGAAAGCATCTTGTCCATCTTTAGAGAGGAAGGATTCGCAACAACACATTTTCTTTCAGTCAGACTTCTGAATAAAACACAAACAATATTTCTGATGTTTCATTCAAATTGCTCCATCAGCACAATCTCAGCCAGTTCATTTGTCTCTCTATACAAACACACACACACACACACACACACACACACATATCTGAGGGCTCTAATTCCACACTGAGATTCTGTCTAGTTGTGAGGAACAAGTGTCCAGGTGACAGTCTCCAGTGTCAGCCAATAGGAGTGCAGCGCTAAGCCCCGCCCCTCCCACACATCCAATCAGATTCACTCCAGCTCAGGAATTCTGTCCGCTGCCAAACTCAATATTGACCTGCGTTCAAAAGCCTTGAGGAATAAAGAGATACGGGCCGAAACACACACTTTTTCTTTTTCTTCAAACTACTGTGTTACACTTCTGTTGTTTTTATATAAATGGTTTAATTTATATACATCGGCACCAAGTGCAATAATAATTTTTAGATTAACTATAAATACACATGGATTCGTGAATCTTAGGTCTTATTTCACCTCAAATTTAAATTAATTTAAATAAAAGAAATATATGTATTACACAAAGAATCTTTTTTATGGCACTAAATAATTCCCCCAAATTATCAGGATTATTACTCACAATAATCCCGTATGGCAAGCAAACCCCGCCCATTAACATGTCATCATCCAATCACAATAAAACACTGTTCAAAGCCGACCAGGGCTTTGTGAACTTCCTGAACGGAGACGATCCTCCCTGAAGAGAAGCGACTATTAGTCTCATCATCATCAACACCTTCATAATCATCACCTTCACCATCAGCACCTCCTTCATCTTCATCATTACCATCAACACCTTCATCATCTTCATCCCAGTCTGTCTCACCTGTGGAGTCTGGGACGAGAGACGAGGTTCAGGGTAAAGTCTCTTCTCTCCTCTATTGTGTCGTATATCTGAGAGAAACGCTTCAGGAACAAGAACAGATGTGGGCGGGGCTTGATTGTGTCTGTGGGGAATTGATTGGTTTGCTATTGGCTGATCTCATGTGAGTGACAGGTTGCCCCGCCCACATCATCAGAGAAGAGATGCTGCAAGAGGAACTGATTCTGATTAAAGATTATTAACATAATAATGATGTGCACCCATAAATCATTTAGAATAAACACTGTAATATTCCATAACAAAACAAGAATTGTCCATTTTGATTTCATGGGGACTTTAAAACCATGTTCAGTTTGGGAATAATTAAATTCAGGCCATTTTTAGCAATAGCAATTTTTTTACTATTATTCTCATTATTTCAATATTACTGTGATATAAAACAATGTTCAAATGTAAGTATTGTATTTGTATGTCATGGTTCTATATGTTGTAATTGACATAATAAAGTGTCACATTGCAAAAACATTATGATGCTCATTAACAGGCTACATGTTCTTCATGTTCATGTTAGATATTATCAACTCTCTACACACTCCAGTTCAGCTGAATATTCTGCTTTTCACAATATTGTTTCAATCTTACAATCATGAAGAATTCCGAGTGTGGAGAGGTGAAACAGCTGTTGCCTTGGAAACCCGTGAGCGACACACTGACTGAGGTTTACTCATAAATCAGCGCAGATGTCATATAAAGTCACTTAATAACATCATCATCATCATGATGATGATGATGATTCATTCACTGATGGCAAATTAAGCTTCACATGTCAGTAATGTTACACAAACTCAACCTTCTCAAACTTCAGCAGCAGCTTAAATCAACATCAATCAATCAATCAATCAGAATCATTTCTGACGCTAAACTACTCCACACGACCAAACACAGAAGATCCGAACGAGTGGACACGACTCATATTGCTCGAGTTTGAATCTTTCCTTCAGAAACCCGTTCGGACTCGTTAGTAAAGGCACGGAGAACTTCAGCGCTCGCGATTCATTTCAGCCAGAAACTTCCACCAGTCACGATAACAGGGAACGACAACAGGGAACGATAAGAGGGAACGATAAGAGGGAACCGAAGTGAAGAGCCTCACCTTCTGAAACGCGTCGCGATCCTCCGGAGGAATCTACGGGAGCCGACACACGATCCGGCGCGCGAGGGTTTCATTCAGAGTTTACACCAATGAACATGAGCTATAAATACTCAATACACACACACACACACACACACACACACACACACATCAGTCACGTGATGCTGGACTGTATTAATATTCTCTATCCAGACACAACAACAGCTGGGATCCTTTAATCCAGCGGTGCTTATTAAAACACGACCCTTCATGTCCTCCTTTCACACTGGGTTTCACATAAACATTTAATATAAAAAAATAAGAATACTATCAGATAAATAAAGCTGAATGTGTTATGGTGTTTTACCAAAATCTTTCTCCCTCATCAACACTGAAAGAAATGTTACAGATGAACTGAATTTACTTCTAATGTTGTTGTTTTTTGTTGCAGTAAAACAGGAATTCAAGAGAAAAAAGCGGAGAAATGACTAGACTCGAACCTGCATCTCATTACAAACGCTGATCTTAGACCACGCCTCCAGTTATTATTTACCACACGGCCACGCCTCCAACGCTTATTTATCACCAGACCACGCCCCCAATTATTATTTATCACACGGACACGCCTCCAATGCTTATTTGCCACCAGACCATACCCCCAATTATTATTTATCTGATATATCATCGCAGTGATATGGAAACCAATTTCCGCCACATAAAAAAAGACCAATATATTTGTAAATATATTTATATATGTATTAAAGGAATCAAAGTGACTCAGACGGTAGGCCTATGGACTGAAGACTCTTCTTCTGACAAAACGAATGTCTTCATATCAAACTTGATGAGATTAGTATTTTGCACGGGTTTGACTCAGTTCTAGTGTTTCATTGGCTCTCATGAAGGGTTATGAGAACATCCATAACTCCTGCTAACTGACCCACACAACACAAGCCCTGAGGAGTTTACTCTCCCCTAATCAACGCATCACTCATAAATATACGAATATTTCTCAATCATAGAAGTATTCATTCAGATTCAGCATTATTATAGATTTAACTGCACTGACACTATCAGATGAGAACAGAACTGATCTAATAATGACTCTATCATCTTTACAGCAGAATTAGTCTCATATCTGATGAGATTTGTATATTTTGAGTCGATCTGTATGAAGAGTCACGTGATGAACTGCTGCCCTCTGCTGGCGCGTTCGCGATATTTCCCACAAAACCCCGCAGCTGTGCATCTGATGTTAATGCAGTCAATCCTGTTTAAGTTTGATGTTCTTTGTTTTGTTGTCTATTTATTCAATCTATTAGTTTTAGTCATATTTATTTATATTATTATACACAATACTGTAATACCCTCTCACACACACACACAAACAGTCTCTCTCTTACACACACACACACACACACACACACACACACACACACTAAAACACACACTCAAATACACACTCTCTCACACACACACACACGCACTCTTCATAGACGTAATGGTTTTTATACTGTAAAAACGGTATATTCTCTCCTCTCTCTCTCTCTCTCTCACACACACACACACACACACACACACACACACACACACACACACACACACACACACACACACACACACACACTCTCTCTCTCTCTCTCTCCTCTCACACTAACTCTGCCCATCACACAAAACTTGCTGCATTTTTCAGCAATTTCTGGAAAAACACTCATTGTATTTTATGATTAAAGGTACAATATGTAAGATTTTTGTAATAATATCCAAAAACCGCTTGCAGTGTGATATATCTCCTGCAGTAGTGCACTTACAATATCCCAAAAGTTCCCAAAGATTTTTAATTTCAGAGAAATTCCAATTTTAAATAACGGCTCGTCCCTGTTCACCTGTCGCCCGTCAATGACGTAATATCCGCGTTATCCCTGGTTTCCGCTCGCACTGCCGTCGTAACCATGGCGACAGACGTGGACAACTGCATTACATCTAGTGGCGCGCTCACGCTGTCGTCGTTTCGTTCAGACATTATGGACCACGGCAAGCGGACTTTGGGACAAAAGGAGAACTAAAACGAGGATCAATATCAGCGTGGCGTTTTCGAGAGCTAGCGTCCGCGGCTAACTTCCACTTGACGAGATGCCGCTCTTGCATGTACTTTATTAGACAGTGAGCAAATGTACATAAAACTAATCAATGTTATATAGCTCAACATGTAAGAATATGATGAGTGTGTTATTCAATGTTGATCTCGCTCACTGCTAGTCTCATACAGACAAGCTAACACACAGAATAACATTATAACTTTAACACACTCAGATGCAGTGTAGTGTGATCGTGTAGAGCGAGTGGAGCAGCGCTGCGTTCCCTCACACGTTTCACTCGTCTGATAAACAGAGTATTGTTCAGCACGTGTGTGTAGTTCGGTAGAATGAAATGTCCTTTATATCCGCGGGACTTGCGTGTGGCGTTGAGATCTGTCTCTTGTTAGCGATCGCGCTCTGCTTCACATCAGTCATGCTAAACACATCAGTGTATTCACTCATCCATCAACATCATTACATCCATCGCCATGTTGACAAGTTCCATAACTCCGCTAATGCGTCATCAACACACGCCTGTGCTACTGTAAGAGGGTTAGCGACCGCTAGCGGCAAAATACATTACATATTGTAGCTTTAAATCATCGAATGGCTTTTTTAATAAACAAGTTAAATAATTTCAGTAGTTTTGTAATATTTTTTATTAAATGTATTTGAGGCATATAATTCATCAGATCAAAACGCGTCATCGCAATCTTTACATAAAACTCAACGGTCACATGACTATGAAATGTGAAACTAATGACTGTAAACAACAGCAGATATAGATGAACGTGTAAAACATGCTAATACTGGAAATAAAGAGAAACCGTACAAGATTAAATAAATAACTGAAGATCAAACAACAGTGTGGCCACAGCTGAGAAATAATCACATTAAAAACTGGATGTTCATGACATGAATGTGTTTCATAATCCAGATATAAAGAGGCTCTAGAGCAGACTCCGCTGAAGTGACTCTCATACGCATGAACATATCTGGATATTATATCAATAAATCTCTGTTATACCTGAGCTCTCCAATTACAAGCAGAAGAATCATTCATATACCAAACAGCCAATCGAAGTAAAAATATTTAATGTAAAACCAACAATACAATAAAAATATTTATATTTTTCACGGTTTTTCTCTAAATAAACACAAGAATGAGGCTCAATCATAATCATTTATATGTAATAATATTAATAGACCTCCATTATCAAACAAACACACTCTGTGTGACTGACGCAAATGAAGCGATTCGATCCGAGATGACTGAGTCGCTTCAGCGTTCAGACTGCAGACTGTCCTGCTTATATAGCCTTAAATAGCTACAATAAAACACATATTCACGATGACATGGTGAATATATCGCACATATTAAACACATCAGCTCTTCACAGAGACACAGACAGAAGTGAATCTCCGTCAGTCTGACGAGCGTTTTGAAGAGTCAAAGGAGTGAATGCGTTCAGCAAAGCAGAGTCCTTAATTTAAGCAGATGTGGCGCGTTTACTTACTCGTTCTTAATCTGATTATGCCTACAGTGCCCTGTTATGCTCTTCCGAATATCCCCTGTCATGCAGTGTAATAAAGCTGTTTATGAATGTAAAAGCTCTGCAAAGTTTCAAAATGCAGATTAATGGAGTTTATGTTTCCTAAAAGAAAGTGATTCTGAACTGAAACGAGTCATCAGTGATTCAGTCTCTCTTCCTGCTGACCCTGCGTAGGTTTGTAACTAATTTGCATAATGCCCGCCTCTGGTCCTGACTGGCTGATCAGCGTCTCTTAGCCCCGCCCTCAAACACTGTAGTTTATCTGAGACTGGAAGAGTTTGGCTCGTGTTGTTCGTGTCGAGAAGACCCTGTTTTGATGAGATTGATACGGTAAAACCCACACCATCGTTACTGTTCGAGCTGAGATTCAGATATGATAAGGAGCGTTTGGTGTCTGACCAATCAGAGCAGAGCAGCTCTCAGAGAGGCGGGGTTTAGAGAGACTGAATCTTCAATCGAAGCGTTTCAGACACTGAGAGAAAAGAGCTGATGCTGCAGTGGAGATTTATGAGGACATTAGTGTTTTTGACCTTGAATGCATGTAAAACTATTGTAGTAGACGCTAAAACAACATTACAATATTCAAAATAGCATAAAATAGCACTTGACCATCATCCTTCCCTCGGGTCATTCTAACCCGAAATTCATTTTTAAATTTAAAAAAAAAAAATTGAGTGTTCATCAGAGGGGTCCAAGAACACACAACTTTTGTCGCACTTGAACCACAAATACACAAAAAATGAATGGATTCGAGGAGTTTTGTGGTTGAAATTTTAAAAAGTAACAAATCCTTCCCTCTCGGCTCAATTTGACCCCCCCGAGGAATGAATGGAATGCGAGGAATACTTCAGTTCACATAGACAAACCTAAAAATGCTTAAACTTTACCAAAGAATTACTGTATAATGTCTACACGTGTATCTGAGTGCACACTGAAGGGAACTGGCTTTAGGACCCAGAGGAACAGCTCATTTACTCCATATAGAGCTATAAGGCCATCTAGAGTCATGAAATATCATCTTATATTATTATTTTTCCACAAGAGGTCGGCAAAGACTCCCAATGTAAGATATTTTGAGCTGAGTTACAAGGGTCATGCATGAAATTGTGAGTTATTTTGAATTTAAGTGGTTTTGAGGGGTAATTTTGCCCCGCAAGGGAAGGATGAAGCCGGAGAAGCGTCGGGAGGGAAGGACGAAGCCGGAGAAGTGTCGGGAAGGATGAAGCCGGAGAAGTGTCGGGAAGGATGAAGCCGGAGAAGCGTCAGGAGGGAAGGATGAAGCCGGAGAAGTGTCGGGAAGGATGAAGCCGGAGAAGTGTCGGGAAGGATGAAGCCGGAGAAGTGTCGGGAAGGATGAAGCCGGAGAAGCGTCGGGAGGGAAGGATGAAGCCGGAGAAGTGTCGGGAGGGAAGGATGAAGCCGGAGAAGTGTCGGGAAGGATGAAGCCGGAGAAGCGTCGGGAAGGATGAAGCCGGAGAAGTGTCGGGAAGGATGAAGCCGGAGAAGTGTCGGGAAGGATGAAGCCGGAGAAGCGTCGGGAGGGAAGGATGAAGCCGGAGAAGTGTCGGGAGGGAAGGATGAAGCCGGAGAAGTGTCGGGAAGGATGAAGCCGGAGAAGTGTCGGGAAGGATGAAGCCGGAGAAGCGTCAGGAGGGAAGGATGAAGCCGGAGAAGTGTCGGGAAGGATGAAGCCGGAGAAGTGTCGGGAAGGATGAAGCCGGAGAAGTGTCGGGAAGGATGAAGCCGGAGAAGCGTCGGGAGGGAAGGATGAAGCCGGAGAAGTGTCGGGAGGGAAGGATGAAGCCGGAGAAGTGTCGGGAAGGATGAAGCCGGAGAAGCGTCGGGAAGGATGAAGCCGGAGAAGTGTCGGGAAGGATGAAGCCGGAGAAGTGTCGGGAAGGATGAAGCCGGAGAAGCGTCGGGAGGGAAGGATGAAGCCGGAGAAGTGTCGGGAGGGAAGGATGAAGCCGGAGAAGTGTCGGGAAGGATGAAGCCGGAGAAGTGTCGGGAAGGATGAAGCCGGAGAAGCGTCGGGAAGGATGAAGCCGGAGAAGTGTCGGGAAGGATGAAGCCGGAGAAGTGTCGGGAAGGATGAAGCCGGAGAAGTGTCGGGAAGGATGAAGCCGGAGAAGTGTCGGGAAGGATGAAGCCGGAGAAGTGTCGGGAAGGATGAAGCCGGAGAAGTGTCGGGAAGGATGAAGCTGGAGAAGCGTCGGGAGGGAAGGACGAAGATGGAGAAGTGTCGGGAAGGATGAAACCGGAGAAGCGTCGGGAAGGATGAAGCCGGAGAAGCGTCGGGAGGGAAGGACGAAGCCGGAGAAGTGTCGGGAAGGACGAAGCTGGAGAAGTGTCGGGAAGGATGAAACCGGAGAAGCGTCGGGAAGGATGAAGCCGGAGAAGTGTCGGGAGGGAAGGATGAAGCCGGAGAAGTGTCGGGAGGGAAGGATGAAGCCGGAGAAGTGTCGGGAGGGAAGGATGAAGCCGGAGAAGTGTCGGGAGGGAAGGATGAAGCCGGAGAAGCGTCGGGAAGGATGAAGCCGGAGAAGCGTCGGGAAGGATGAAGCCGGAGAAGTGTCGGGAGCATCTGCTGATTATTTTCATTGTTGAGTTTGTCACTAGTGAACATTACAAACAAATAACCGGAATCATGCGGTATTACTAGACGAGTAAATTACATGAACTTGATGAAGTTTGCATCATTATTTCCATGATTATGACTGTGAATCTCCTTTAAAGCACTGTAGAAATCAGGCTGACTCGACACACTTCCTGTCCTCTGTGCCGGTGATGCGTTTCCTGTGCGCGGTTACGTGCGCTGCTCGTGTGTCCTGGGCCGGCGTGTGCGCGGGTCAGCGAGGCTGCGGGTGTTGCGAGTGTGCCGCTGGACGCCGGGCGAGCGCAGCTCCTCCTCCTCCAGGGGTCGGGGGTCGTCGGGGTGGACGGGGCGGGGCGGGGGGTAGTTGGGCTGGTAGTCGGAGCCGTAGCTGCCGTACGGGTCGCTGTCCTCCTCGACCTCGGGTCCATACGGCTGAACTACAGGGACATCGGTGTCAGTGAGGTCATCAAAGCCCGGTTCTGACCCGCACACGCACACACACACACACACACACACACACACACACACACACACATTACTGAAGCAGCGGCTCTCAGCCGATCCACCAACATCAATGACATGCAGTTAATCATGCAGAAGAATAAACACACCGATCTAAGTTTGTGTGTCCAATTAAACACACTCACCCGCCACAACTAGAGGTCTGCTACCCAACCCGACCCCGACCCGATCTGAACCGACCCCGACTTAACCCAAAGCCCGACCTGACCTGACCCGTCCCGACCCGAGCCCGACCTGAATCGACCCGACCTGACTCGAGCCCGACCTTACCCGACCCGACCCAGAACCGAGCCGGACCCCGACTTGAGCCCGACCCGACCCCGACCCGATCTTGACCCGAATCAACCTCGACTCGAGCCCAACCCCGAACCGACCCCGAACCGAGCCCGAGCCCGACCCGAGCCCGACCCAACCCTGACCCGAATCAACCTCGACTCGAGCCCGACCTGAGCCCGACCCCGACTTGAGCCCGACCCCGACTTGAGCCCGACCCCGAACAGAGACCGACCCGAGCCCGACCCAACCCTGACCCGAATCAACCTCGACTCGAGCCCGACCTGAGCCCGACCCCGACTTGAGCCCGACCCCGAACCGAGACCGACCCGACCCGAGCCCGACCCGAACCAACCCCGACCCCGACGGGTCATGGAAAACTTTATCGACGGGTTGGTAACTAAGAAAATCTATATAGGCTATACAGTGCATCCGGAAAGTATTCACAGCGCTTCACTTTTTCTTATGTTACAGCCTTATATAGACAGGTGTGTGTGTGTGTGTGTGTGTGTGTGTGTTTCCACATCATGTCCAGTCAGTTCCCGCAGGTGACTCCAGTGCAGGAGCAGGAGCATCTCCAGGATGGTCAGAGGAAACCGGAGGAACTCGAGCTCATGGCGAAGGCTGTGAATACTGATGTACATGTGATTTGGTATTTATTTTTAATAAATTTGCAAAGATTCAAACAAACATCTTACACGTTGTCATTATGGGGTATTGTTTGTAGAATTTTGAGGAAAATAATTAATTTAATCTATTTTGGAATAATGCTGTAACACAACAAAATGTGGAATAAGTGAAGCGCTGTGTTCCGGATGCACTGAACACATATATAGTTAGCGTGTGTTGTGATCGAAAGAGAATGCACATGCGCAGTTTAATATATACAATTATATATAATTATTTATCATTTTTATTTAATCATTATATATATCATTTGTACTGAACTGTTTTGCGCACGTGCTGTTCCAGGCACAACACTTCAGTCAGAGGACGCTCGATGCTCTTCCTCACTCCTACTATACGTATGTCAATAGTTGTGCAAACGTCGTGTTGACGTTAAATATTTGAGTTCCAGAGGAGTTTGTGACTGTTTAAGCTATTCGACCACAGCTGGGTTTCACTGGTAAGTCCGTGCGTCTGGTGTGCTGAGGGGAAACGCTGGTTGTACATGTGTTTGTTTAATTATCGTTGCAAGCAATCATAAAATACAGCATACTGGGGAAAAAAGGTATTCACTGTGAGAAACACCCTCGGGTTCGCGATTAAGATATGACTGTAATGTTCGGGTCGGGTTCAGTGCAGACCTCTAGTCACAGCATGGACAGAAAACACGACTCGGATGACATTACATTACCGTAAGGATGAATTATTATCCGCTGAAAACATCAAAACAACAACATTTACATGCTACAAAACCAGTTGAGAACCATTTAGTTAAAGAGTGAGTTCACCCAAAAATATCATCAATTCATTCAAAAGCGTGAGAAAAATGTGAGAATGTCTGTTTACATAGAGTTTGAAGCACGAAGGCTAAATTTAAGATAATTGATGAGACTTGAGTTTGTTCTCAAGACGCCAATGAAATATTTCAGCGCAAAACCTCGAAGCATCGCGAATCTAGCTTGAACCTCCCGAGGGAACGATGACAGAATGATGCGATTTTTGTGGGTGATACATCACTTCTCATTGGTTGCCAGGCCACACCCCTGCCCCGCCCCCACATGTATACATGACTCTCATTGGTTGCCAGGCCACACCCCTGCCCCGCCCCCACAGACACTGCTCATCCGTCAGACGTTCAGCCTGTGTTAGTGTGTTAGTGATAGTGTGTTACTGTGATAGTGTGTTAGTGTGTTAGTGATAGTGTGTTACTGTGATAGTGTGTTAGTGTGTTAGTGAGATTGTGAGTTAGTGTGAGACACTAAGATTCCTCTGTTTGCACTGAATAGAGTTACTGCAGTAGTTAGGGTACATGATGAACACAACCAACTCCTCTTCTACAGAGTTTGATTGACTGGCCAGATTAAATGTGAATATGAAGGACGCTACTCTTCTACATGCTGCTTCACACTGAAGAGAACACAATGCTGTAAAGATGCATAAATTGGAGAAATTCTCTGCAAAAAATTGCGATTACAATTATGGCAGTTGTTTTCCTCAGAAAACTGAAGGCCTTAAAGGGGTCATATAATGCCATTTTTGTACAAGCTAATATGATTCTTTAGGGTCTAAATTAAAAGTTTGTAATATACTTTAATTAAAAATTCTCATTAGTATTGTAAGAAAACACTAATTTTACCTGGTCAAAAACAGCTCTGTTTTCAGCACGCCGTTTCAGTGCATTTATGAATTATATTGAGAACGTCGTACATATAAAACATGCCGTAATGTACCCTGAGAGTAAACGATTAATAAGCGATTTGTAAGCGATTTGCAAAGATTAATATAAAGATTAATATAAAGGTTAATAAAACGTTACACTCACTTCTTCTGGATGTTCAGTAGGAACACGAATAGTTGGTACCGATCCTTTTTTCAGGAGCAGCTTCTTAGCAAAACCAGCTTTATACTGACCCTCGTGTGTAAAGCAGTCTGGTGTGTGAAATGATTCGCGCAAACATGAAAGCATTGACGTTGATCGTGGGGAATATTCCCTTCAAAAACAAACTCAGCCACTGCGGCTTCAGCGGTTCGGATTTAGGAACATCAAAATGATGCTGTGTTCACTATTACACCCAAGAACAGAACACCACAATCGCTTAGACGCCATTCTGCTCATAGACAGTGCTCCAGCGTATCAACAATGACCGCGCTGGTCTGCGCGGACTATGATTGATAGCTCGCTCATGAGCGAGGGCGGGTCTGTGTTGAAACGCTGCTGTCAATCAACAATCGTGGGAGGGGCGTCCGAATGTCTTGATTTGAGACAGGGGAAAACATATAAGATAAAAAAAGACACTGGATTGATTTTTATCATTTTATGATGGTTGTGTACAGGCACATGCTAACACACATTTCAGTACAATCAACTTTTATATATCGTCGCTGTCGGGCGGAAACCTCGTATGTCCAAATTTGGTCAATTTCATATTTTTTCACAAATCTATGCTATTGGTCAGTCCCCACGTGATTCTGTTATTTTTACAAATTTTTAACCAATCTAAAGTGTTGAAAATAGCTTGAGAGCAAATCTCGTAACTCCATTGGACACTTCAACTGTCTGAGAATCCTCGTAACTCCACCTCTTCTTCACTCCGCGGCGGGATCTCACGCGGCATAATCCGGCATTTTGTCTCCTCAGGATTGAACGTCGCAACGATAAGAAATCCTCGTCGAGCAACACGTAAAGCAAGCCTTAACTCTGATTTTATCTGTGTTAAACTATGATATCAGTTATTGATGTATTTTAAATGTCTACGTATTATAGGCTTATTATTACTAGGCTTATTATAGCCTACGTTTGCATTGTTTTAAAATGTACTTGAATTGAAATAAATGTTTTGGATACCAGCATTAAATTATTGTTTTTATTATTATTTTACTGACTCGAAGTTGGCACTGTGCATGTAAAATACCCCAAGTTAGCAGGTATTATTTATGGGAGAAAAAGGGTCTGTCTAACGTTACTGGCGCCAGTAAGCTATCATTGCATAACTCTGTCTGTTTTTTTAGACAATAACGAGTGAAAATAGTTAGGTTAGATACATTTGAGTAGGCTTGTTTTGTTAAAAATCGATTGCTGTAATGCTTTGGTGCAGAAGGAAGCCTGTGAGCCACGGTAAGTTTGCATGCAGATTAGGCAAATTTCCGCCTATTAGACAGCCTATTTACCTCATCGTTTTTTGTTCTGCTTCACGTATAGCTCTTAAACCTTTAAAATAGAGTTTAGGAAGATGTATGTAACCACAGTCGTTAGCTTTGGTAACTATTGAAGCCTTTTCTCTTGTCAAGAGGCTCAACGCGACCGCCGACTTTTTGCGTGCAGATTAATTTCCGCCTATTTTAGGCAGCCTATATCTTGGTATTGCGCACTCATATCTCTTAAACGTTTAAAATAGAGTTCAGGAAGATGTATGTAACCACAATCATTAGATTTGAATAGCTCTTAAAGCCTTATCTCTTGTCAAAAGGCTCATCGTAACCGCAGACTTTGATGAACACTGCTGGCAGCAGCGACGTCTGTGTCCGTACCATTCTAATCAATGACAGCGTAACCTGTGATCTCCCTGCTCCCAAGTCACAAAGCTCGTATCTCCGATTAAACATGATTTTGGGGAAATATTGTTTTAATGTTGGTATACAACAGTATATGATAGCAATATAAGTTATAATACCAACTTTAACAATACAATGTTTAATAATTAAAAAAATATGCAGTTTTTTTAATTTCCTGAAAAATAATGGTTTTGGAGATACGAGGATTCCGCCCGACAGCGACGATATGACCCCTTTAAAGCTTCTCTTGAGCTTGAGAAGATGTTTGTTAAAGCAACTCAAACTCATGTAGATGGAGGCGTTGAAACAGCTCATGAGCAGCTCGCGTCTGAATGAACACACACACTCAGCGCATGTTCATATTTAATAACAGCACTGAGCCATATCTCAGGTTTATTGATCTAGCAGGCGTATGAATGAATGCAGTGTGTTAATATTCCATTCTGAACAGCCAGAGAGAATTTATATTTGTCTCATGCAACACGTGCAAAATGATCACATGCACCACAGAATCCTTATGAAGCAGTGACGGTCAGTACACACACACACACACACACACACACACACACACACACACACACACACACACACTCACGCACACACGCACGCACGCACGCACACTCACACTCACACTCACACACTCTCACACACACACACACACACACACACACACACACACACACACACACACACACACACACACACACTCACACTCACACTCACACTCACACCCACACGTTCTCAACACACACACTCACCTCCCACATTGTACCCGAGGCAGGCGTTCTGGTCGCAGTATCCGGCTGGGCCCGGGGGTCCCACTGGTCCTGGTGTTCCGGGTCTGCCAGGGCTCCCAGGGTTACCGGGACGACCAGAGGGACCAGTACTTCCTGCCCGGCCTTCACCAGGGGGTCCTGTGGACAACAGGAAACAGACTCTTCAACTTCCTGTTTCATATTCGATCCAGTAATGTGGCAGTCAAATAAGGTGCCCTTAAACACACACATTAGTCTGGAAGTCTTATTTTACTGTTTTCACTGTTTCACAGCGGTTTTCTGTCCGCCTGAGTGAATTACGCTGTAGCTCCATATAGCTTTGTTTTTAAACTCTATCTTCTATCTTTCCTGCCGTTTATTTTGCTCCACCCATTTGCATTAAGCTTTGTATTGTTAGAAACCCAGTCATATTTTTGAATGGTCGTGCATTATTTCCTCATTTTCCCCTGAGACGTTCTGATTCCAGCTGGGGCGGACCGGTGCATTCTGACTCCAGCTGGGGCGGACCGGTGCATTCTGACTCCAGCTGGGGTGGACTGGTGGACCAGCTCTCTTCAGGTCATTCACCAGGTCCTGCCGTGTAGTTCTGGGCTGATCCCTCACCTTCCTCATGATCATTGATGCCCCACGAGGTGAGATCTTGCATGGTGCCCCAGACCGAGGGAGATTGACCGTCATCTTGAACTTCTTCCATTTTCTAATAATTGCGCCAACAGTTGTTGCCTTCTCACCAAGCTGCTTGCCTATTGTCCTGTAGCCCATCCCAGCCCTGTGCAGGTCTACAGTTTTATCCCTGATGTCCTTACACAGCTCTCTGGTCTTGGCCATTGTGGAGAGGTTGGAATCTCTTTGATTGAGTGTGTGGACAGGTGTCTTTTATACAGGTAACGAGTTCAAACAGGTGCAGTTAATACAGGTAATGAGTGGAGAACAGGAGGGCTTCTTAAAGAAAAACTAACAGGTCTGTGAGAGACGGAATTCTTACTGGTTGGTAGGTGATCAAATACTTATGTCATGCAATAAAATGCAAATTAATTATTTAAAAATCATACAATGTGATTTTCTGGAATTTTGTTTTAGATTCCGTCACTCACAGTTGACGAGTACCTATGATAAAAATTACAGACCTCTACATGCTTTGTAAGTAGGAAAACCTGCAAAATCGGCAGTGTATCAAATACTTGTTCTCCCCACTGTATGAATGAACTAAATTAATAACTTTTTTACAACAAAAATTAACCACCACTGAACTTACTTAAGCTGGACTGTGATGCTATTTTCTTCAAGAAAAAACTTTGTTGCATTTGCATTTAAGAGTTTTCTGTTAGAACGGTGTAGTTTTATCGGCCCCTAAGTTAATAACTAATGATCATTGCGACGGAAGTGAATCAATCAAACTAACTTTAGCTGGACAATAACTTTATTCTAGAGCTGCTATAAAGCCAAAACACTTTACTTTAATTTCCTATTATCAATTTAAAGCTGCTTTGGAACAATCTACATTGTTAAAAGCGCTATATAAATGAAGATGACTTGACTTGACTTATTTTCCTGTTATCACTGTAAAGCTGCTTTGAAATGATCTGTATTGTAAAATGTGCTGTATAAATAAAGAGTGTGTGTGTGTGTTGTGTGTGGTGTGTTTACACGCAGGGCGTGTGACGCATCAGCACAGCAGTGTTGGGGTAGTAGTGCTTGTAGGTATTGTTCTGCTTGC
Organism: Scardinius erythrophthalmus; assembly: GCF_964197995.2. Lineage (NCBI taxonomy): Eukaryota > Metazoa > Chordata > Actinopteri > Cypriniformes > Leuciscidae > Scardinius > Scardinius erythrophthalmus. Next base: position 377,807 of record NC_138230.1, on the reverse strand, counting down.
CACTCTCTGCTTTCAGCTACTGCCACCGGATAGCATCTTGTTTTTCAGGGGCGAAAAGAGGAGCCGAGTGTGTAAGCCTCCTCTGCCGGTACATAGCCTCTCCACTGCCAAGATCTTGTACACGCCTCATCGTGGCACACATGGTAACTGGTCCCTTGCGGCTCCAGGCTAAGCTGTACGGGATATCGGAGCAGCAGTGGGCCCCAGAGTCGCGGCATGCAGGCCCATCGGTGAATGGAAATGCCCTGCTGCTCGTCAACCACTGTCCTAGCTATGGGCAAATAGTGAAGACTCCAACAGCGGCGCAGGCGGAAGATGGTGGTGTGAGAACCACAACGGCTGGGAAGCTGGAAGAAGGCAAACCCCGAAGTGTAAACCCTTAAATTTACTCTTAAGGGGAGTAAATCCCGAAGACAAATCTGCACCTGGGGACAGGCACAGGCAGAGTCTAACTGACCGGACCAACGGCAGCCCCCTGCAACTTCCTGCCAGTCGAAGGTCGTCATGGGTTCTCTCATGCCACTGGAGGTCCATCTGACAGGAGTGAAGATGGTGGGAGTGAGGTCTGCGCACCCACACCCTCACCTTAATCCTAACCAATGCACAAGCTTCTTGCTCTAGACTACATGGGGAGGACTCCTTGACAGAGGTTGGTGCTGGGTACACCTGGGAAGGGGGTCCCCGAAGGCATTCGTCGTAACCATGGATTTGGCTTTGCTGTGAAGTCTAAACTGCTGCAGCGCATTTCAGAATCCCCTATCGGCATCAATGAAAGGCTGATGACATGGTGCATTCCCCTGGCAAAGGAACGCTTCGCCACTCTCATCAGTGCATACGCTCCAACTCTTGATGCCGAGCACAACATCAAAGTGGATTTCTACAGAGCTCTTGATGCCATCCTACAGAAAACCCCGGCATGAGCATTCAACCCCGTGGCCCAAGGACAGCCCCAAACAAGAAACTAAACTGTACATCGCTGAACAGACTCACCACCAAAGACAACCTCCGACGACTCCTTGCTGAAAACCTCAACATGATCCCGGAGGAATCAGCTGACTGGCTAGCTCTGTGCTAGGCTATTCATAACGCAGTCTCAGAGGCGCTTGGCCAATCAAGGAAACATCACCAGGAATGGTTTAACTGTAACTCAGCTGAGATACAGTCACTTATAAAAAACAAGCATGAAGCCCACAAAGATCTCCTGTCCTTCCCTGGATCTCCCACCCATATAACCACCTTCACTGCTGCAAGAGCAGAAACCCAACGAGCCCTTCGGACTATGGAGAACACCTGGTGGGTCCAAAAGGCGCAAGAAATCCAGAATCTGGCAGACTGCAATAACACTCAAGGCTTTTACGATGCCATAAAAGCATTGTACAGCCCCAGGAAGCAGGCGATTGCCCCAGTCCGATCAGCTGACGGGTCCACGCTCTTCAAGGACAGCCACGAGATTCTTGCCCATTGGGTAAATCATTTTGAGAGTCTCTTCAACCACACCAACCCTGTTGATCCACATATCCTGGATATTCTGCCAGACCTGCCTCCAACCATGCACCTGGACACTCCTCCACTTTACTCAGAACTCCGGCAAGCTATTGCAGGGCTGAAGAACAACAAAAGCGTTGGACCCGATGGAATCCCTGCAGAGGTTTTCAAACACGGAGGATACACCCTCATGCGTCGTCTGCACCTCCTGATCCAAAACATCTGGGAACACGGGACCCTCCCACAGGACTGGAAGAATGCTAACATCGTGGTCTTCTACAAACAGAAAGGAGACAGGGCAGTCTGCGGCAACAGCCACGGGATATCTCTCCTCTCCATGGCAGGGAAAGTACTGGCTAAGATCATGCTCAGCAGACTGGTTGAGCACATCTCGGAAGCTGTGCTTCAGGAAATGCAGTGTGGTTTCCGGAAGTCCAGATCCACGGTAGACATGGTTTTTGTTTTGAGGCAGCTGCTGGAGAAGAGCCGAAAACATCACAAAGACCTTTACGTAGCCTTCATTGACCTCAGCAAAGCTTTTGACACCATCAACCGTGAGCTGCTCTGGAAACACCTCTCCAAAATTGGGGTACCACCCAAGTTTCTCAGCATCCTACAGCAGCTGCATGATGGGATGCAAGCCAGAGTGCTCACGGGAGAACTTCAGTCAGAGTCCTTTGAGGTAAACATCGGGGTGAAGCAAGGCTGTGTCTTGGCTCCGATGCTCTTTAACATCTTCCTCTCTGCCATCACCTGCCTCTTCCATTGTGTCATGGGACATGAAGACGGTGTCCATGTGGAATACCGACTTGATGGAAGCCTTTTCAACATCCGTCGGCTCCAGGCCCGCACAAAGACAAAGACCCGCCGAATCTGTGAGCTTCAGTATGCTGAAGACTGTGCAGTCTTAGCCCACAGCCCAGACTCTATGCAGCACGCCCTTAACACAATATCCAGTCTGTACCAATCTTTTGGCCTACAGGTTAACACTCAAAAAACCAAGATCATGTCCTATCTCACTACCCTCGCCCCCACACCCCCCAGTTTTCATATAAATGGTGTTTGTCTTAAAACTGTGGACCACTTCACCTAACTCGGCTCCACTTTGTCCTCATGCTGCTCCCTTGACACAGAAATACACACCCGGATAAATAAAGCCTCATCTTTTGGACGCCTACGCAGCAGGGTTTTTGAAAACCGTAACTTCAAGGTCAGTACTAAGGTCGCTGTTTACAACGCGGTATGTCTCTCCACTCTGCTTTATGGGGCAGAGTCATGGACCCCATACCGCCAGCACATCATCAACCTAGAGGCCTTCCATATCCACTGCCTACAGAAGATCCTCAGCATGTCCTGGAAAGATCGAATCCCCCATACAGTCATCCTCAGTAACACTGACTCAATCTGTATGGAAGCAGCTGTGGCCAAAAAACATCTGCGTTGGATAGGGCACACCATACACATGCCTGAACATCGCCTGCCCCGCCAAGTTCTCTACAGTAAACTAATGGGCGCAAAATGCTCCGCTGGAGGGAAAAAGCGGCGTTTTAAGGATTACACCAGGGACCTCCTGAAGCGTGTGAATATCCCCCTCACACAGCTCGAATCTCTGGCACTCGACAGATCAGCCTGGCAGGTCACCTGTGCTCTGCAGTCTCTCAAATACACCAAACCAACCAAGACCGACGATCCAAGAAGCGACTCAAGAGACACCAATGGGCGACTGGTACCCCCTGGTATCTGGTTTCCCTGGTCCATCCGCGGTCGAGTGTGCGGCTCAAGGATCGGACTCGACGCCCACGGGAAGTGGCACCAGCGGCAAGGTTGCTGAACCCCCCCCAATCCCCCCTCCCCCCAATCCCCCCTCCATCCCTGGAGCAAGCGTCATCATCGTTCACGATGGACAGCTAAGAGTGTGTGTGTGTGTGTGTGAGTGAGTGTGTGTGTGTGTGTGTGTGTGTGTGTGTGTGTGTGTGTGTGAGTGAGTGTGTGTGTGTGTGTGTGTGTGTGTGAGAGTGAGGTTTACCTGGAGGTCCTGTAGCTCCTCTCGGCCCCTGCACACCCACACCTGGATTCCCTCTCTCTCCCTTCTCACCCGCAAGGCCTGATGATGAAAACACACACACACACACAGTTTCAGTGT
>NC_138230.1:361422-373979 GCF_964197995.2 Scardinius erythrophthalmus | reverse complement strand
CACACACACAGATGTTCATCACTTACCCTCTCACCCTTCTCTCCTTTGGGTCCCGCGAGTCCCTGAAACAGAGAGAGAGGGTTTAACATCGCCTCGATCGCCCATATCATGTGCACGCGTGTGTGTGACGTACCGGAGGGCCCTGGTCTCCTCTAGGTCCTGGAGGGCCATTTTCTCCCGGGGCCCCAGGACCTCCTGGACCTCCCTGTTATAACCACACACACACACACACACACATTGATTATTAAATAAAAATACAAAAAAGTAAATATATTGTAATATAACTATAGTGCATGTAAAATAAAAAAATTGAGTATTCAATAAATATAATAAAACAAATATTTTATAACTTTTCAGAATTCAGAATGAGCTTTAATGTCTATACACACGAGTTTCCAGTGCAGACATACATATGGATAAAAGGCAATAAAAAGTAAATATAACATAATCATATTTAAATAAATAAAATAGTATAATACTTATTTTATGGTACAACGTCTTAATTTCTCCATTTTCAAACATTAAACCATTTATGTAGTTCCAGCAAGTAAAGTGTGTGTTTGAGAGTGAAGAGCAGGAGTGTGTTAATTTACACACGTGCAGATCATGATCCAGAGCTTCAGAACAACACACACACACACACACACACACACACACACACACACACACACACACACACACACACACAAACACAAACACACAGTAAATGATTCAGTAACTGACACTGAAACCCTTGACCATGATCTGCACGTGTGTAAATGAACACACTGCTGCGCTTCACTCTCAAACACACAGCGCATGTGTGTATTCAGTCACACTAACACACACATCACGCCCCTGCTGTTAAACATGTTCATGAACTCACGATATTTCCCGGCGCTCCCACTCGTCCCTGAGGACCGTCTGGACCCGGCAGACCCTGCGGAGGATGAAACACACATGATCACACACACAAACACACACACACACACACACACACACAGGTGACGGACAGTTACCCGGGATCCTGGAGGCCCTTCACGTCCCGGAGAGCCTGGAGAACCAGGAACACCCTGCAGGAACACACACACAAGGTCAGCGCAGCGGGACACACACACACACACACACACACACACACACACACGAGTTCAGCTCAACGGGACACACACACACACGAGGTCAGCACATCGACACGCGCAAGTGATGTGAGGAGTGTGTGGTTTACCTGCAGGCCTTGAGGACCGGCGTCTCCCTTCTGTCCCGTCTCGCCTGCAGCGCCCTGAACACACACACACACACACTATCATATATCAGGCCTTCTGAACACACACACATACATACACACACACACACACACACACGCACACACACCATCATATATCAGGCCTTCTGAAAACACACACACACATACCATCGTATATCAGGCCTTCTGAATGCGCACACACACACACACACACACACACACACACACTGAACACATATATCAGGCCTTCTGAACACACAATACTGACGTTATTTTGAATATAAAAAAAAACCATTTATTTTGTTACTGATATTTATTTGCTGCTGATTGAATGTTCAGTGAATTTTAAAACGAATAGATTAATGAATCAAATGCACTCTGGTATGATCTATTTCTTTGATATTTAAAGTTGGCATGAAATGTCAACAAAATCTAGTGGCGCTCTACGGTAATGTTTGATTTAGATTTTGTAGAATTGTTTTCTTCACTGGAATGGGTTAGAATGGTCAGAACTTGGTAAAGGTTTTGGCACTTGCTGTGTGAATACACACACACAAATCACAGACATGATCTGAACAGGTTAAATGGTCCTGTAAACAACAGTCCCTCTTGAGCTCCTCGCGGTCAAACATGACACACTGGAAATGAATGTGAGAATTTCCTCTAGTGGAAGCGTTTGGTACTGCAGCCGAACAACATCTCACTGAAAGATCAGTTACTGAGATATCAAGCTCAAATTTGGAGCACAACTTGTTTAGATTTATGGTTTTGATTTTCTTGCAATTTTAGAGTACAACGTGATTATGAATATATATATTTCATATAAAATTTGAAAATAGTATTTTTGCGCATTATTCAAACGTAAAATTCTGAAACTTTTTTAAAGTTAACTTTTTAAAACTGTTTTCACTTCAGCAATAATCTGCCAAGTGTCGTCTTTGAAGAGATCAAACTTCAGTCTGTCGCTCTAAAGCATTCAGGATTTACCACAGGTTAACCCTCTGGGGTCTAAGGTGTTTTTGGGGTCCTTGAGATGTTCTGACATGCCCTGACATTTTTACTTTTTTCAGTTGCTTATAAACATATTAATGGCAAGTGTCATTACACTCTATTCAGCACAAACAGGGCTGCCATAATATGTGAGCAACATGTATGTACATGAATGTATTTTTGAGAGAATAATGTTTATGCATGGTTATTGAAAAAACAAAAAATGAAAGTTCCTGAAATAAGGCCACAAAACACATACTAAATATGTGTCCACAAGACTTTTGACTAATGGATGTTGTCGCCTAGAGTTTTTGCTTCAAAATGATCTGAAAATCATCCTACCCAATCATTCATATAAAACAATACATTGATTTAAACTTGGTAAGACACTTTTTGTATGGAAAGGCAATATGCGTGGGGGCGTGAATAATCATGAATAATGTGTTTCACACCTGAGAAGATAATGACCCGCATAATTATGGAGCGAAATATGTGCCATAATTTAACAAACAAATCCAGCATTTTGCAAACAAACTCAATCTACTTCGCAAAGGAAAACTCGACTCGCAAACAAACTCGATCCGCTTTGCAAAGGAAATCTCGACTCGCAAACAAACTCAATCTACTTCGCAAAGGAAAACTCGACTCGCAAACAAACTCGATCCGCTTTGCAAAGGAAATCTCGACTCGCAAACAAACAGAAAGCAATGTGCAAGCACAAAGGTCACAAATGCGTGCAGGCAGATTTTCTCACAAATGCGTCCAGGCAGATTTTCTCACAAATGCGTGCAGGCAGATTTTCTCACAAATGCGTCCAGGCAGATTTTCTCACAAATGCGTCCAGGCAGATTTTCTCACAAATGCGTGCAGGCAGATTTTCTCACAAATGCGTGCAGGCAGATTTTCTCACAAATGCGTCCTGGCAGATTTTCTCACAAATGCGTCCAGGCAGATTTTCTCACAAATGCAGTTGAGCAACTTCCTCTTCTAAAACAGTAGATGGCGCTAAACTATAGGCTAATTTAGCGCTAGTCTCCCAGGAGAAGCTCTGATTTGAAACTTGCCTTTGCCTACAGCTGAGGAAAATGACCGGTGAACGGGTGTGTTTCTGTCTTATTTGATCTATAATTAACCTTTTTGAGGTTTTCTCTTGCCAAACGTTTATTGCATATCTAGACAGAAATCCACATTAGCACCATAAATTAGTGATTATGTCTACACTTGAACGAATCTATTTCTTTCGTTCTCCATAAATGAATGAGAACATTTCATTTAATTGAGCGGCGGGTTTCATTTGTGTGTCTAAAATAATAACTTGGGCACTGCATAGGCTACGTCACAGGCAAGATAAGAAACAATTGTATATTGTTTTTTTGTTTTTTTTTGTTTGTTTTTTGCATTAATTATTTTATTACATTAATTGTTAAGCTGACTGAATTCCAACTAGGCTAAATAAATAAATAAGTGGGAGCCTCCTTTCAATTAAATTAAATGTTCCCATTAATTTATGGAGAACGAAAGAAATAGATTAATTCAAGTGTAGACATAATCACTAATTTAGTAATTTCGCATGAGTCCGATGCAGAAAAAAATGACAAAAAGCAACAAGATGGCAGAGCTTTCAGCTTATAGATTCCCCGATCCTAGAGAGTGAAGTGCTACTAAGTGCTAATGTGGATTTCTGTCTAGATATGCAATAAACGTTTGGCAAGAGAAAACCTCAAAAAGGTTAATTATAGATCAAATAAGACAGAAACACACCCGTTCACCGGTCATTTTCCTCAGCTGTAGGCAAAGGCAAGTTTCAAATCAGAGCTTCTCCTGGGAGACTAGCGCTAAATTAGCCTATAGTTTAGCGCCATCTACTGTTTTAGAAGAGGAAGTTGCTCAACTGCATTTGTGAGAAAATCTGCCTGCACACATTTGTGAGAAAATCTGCCTGCACGCATTTGTGAGAAAATCTGCCTGGACGCATTTGTGAGAAAATCTGCCTGCACACATTTGTGAGAAAATCTGCCTGCACGCATTTGTGAGAAAATCTGCATGGACGTATTTGTGAGAAAATCTGCCTGGACGCATTTGTGACCTTTGTGCTTGCACATTGGTTTCTTTTTGTTTGCGAGTCGAGATTTCCTTTGCAAAGCGGATCGAGTTTGTTTGCGAGTCGAGTTTTCCTTTGCGAAGTAGATTGAGTTTGTTTGCAAAATGCTGGATTTGTTTGTTAAATTATGGCACATATTTCGCTCCATACATAATGAGCCTTTCATTCAGATGTGTCACTGAGAGGGAACTACTAGAAATAATGCGGGGACAAAAGAAATATATATATATATATATATATATATATATATATATATATATATATATATATATATATATATATATATATATATATATATATAACCCACATATAAATGAAAGTCAAAAGCACATTTTTAGCACACAATCATACTTGGAAACAAATCCTGTTCAAATAGGCTAAATGGGCCATTCTACAGAACTGGTTCAAAGTTAGAGTTGGAAACATCTTGACATTTTTTTTTTGTGTTTTTCCACAACTTTTGTATGTATGCAAATTGCATAATATCCATGGCAAACATTTCTAGTAACTATATGCAGTTAATTATCATACTATATTTTCAGAAAGTTTTGGAATATATCCTCTCCCAAAATGTGTCACTAATAAAAAACAATAAATAATTTAAAGCCACAGTATAGAATTTTTCTCCACTAGGAGTCGCTAACCTCTTTACAATAACAAAGGCGTAGTTTGATGAAAGGCGTAGAATTATGGATGTTGTCGTCAACGTCAAGCCGGCCGATCTAATAATGTTTATGGATGACTGAATACATCAATGCTTTTATCATGACTGTGATATGAAGCAGTTCGGGATTGCTAAGAGACAGCGATCAGCTCCACACGCGACGCGAGTCCCGCGGATATAAAAGGAATATGGACATTTCATTCTACCGAACTACACGCAGAATTACAACTCACAGGTCAGTTTATTAGACAAATTAAACTTGTGAGGTAACGCAGCGCTGTTTCACTTGGTCTAACATTACACTAGCACACTAAACTGCATTTGAATGTGTTAAAAATAAAAATCTGCCTGCCTCTATGGGAATTTAACATAGGGGTGTCCAAACTTATGCACCCTGTATTTTAAGGAAGAACATTTATTTATTTACGATATATTATTCATTCACAAAGAAAATTGGTGTCCTTAAAGGTTGGATTTTTCCTAATTTTTTTAATTAAGGCATTAAGTTCAGTTTCCAAAAGATGATTTTTTATTCCTCTTTTTAGTCAACTTTAGTATGGGTGTCTAAACTTATGCATAGCACTGTATATTGCTCACGCAGAGGCAGAAAGCACACCCTGATTATTTTCTTTATTTTACAAGAGCAGGTTTTGTTTCGACTGTAAGTGGACACATAAAAAGTAGACATTTAACAGTTTATTTTTTCATATTTCTTAAGTCTGTATGACCATAAATGATGAAGTATTTTAAAATAGTCTGTGTTATGAATGACTTTTATATTTTAAATTAATAGAACAAACCTAACAGTGAGTGTGTGTGCAGTGAGTGTTCAGTGTGTGTGTGCAGTGAGTGTTCAGTGTGTGTGTGCAGTGAGTGTTCAGTGTGTGTGTGCAGTGAGTGTTCAGTGTGTGTGCAGTGTGTGTGTAGTGTGTGTGCAGTGTGTGTGTGCAGTGAGTGTTCAGTGTGTGTTCAGTGTGTGTGTGTGTGTGTGTGTGTGTGTGCAGTGAGTGTTCAGTGTGTGTTCAGTGAGTGTTCAGTGTGTGTTCAGTGCATGCTCAGTGTGTGTGCAGTGAGTGTTCAGTGTGTGTGTGCAGTGAGTGTTCAGTGTGTGTGTGCAGTGAGTGTTCAGTGTGTGTGTGCAGTGAGTGTTCAGTGTGTGTGTGCAGTGAGTGTTCAGTGTGTGTGTGCAGCAGGGTTATAATAGTTTTGCCTTTTTCATTAGTTTTTATTTTTATTTGATTTTGACTTTTTGTTTTCAAATTCAGTTTAGTTTTAATTAGTTTTTAAAGTGGGTTTGCTAGTTTATTTTATTTTTTATTTTTTGAAAATGCTTAGTTTTAGTTTAGTTTTTATTAGTTTTAGTGTTTAGTTTTAGAAAAAGTATTGTGTAATAATAACTCAACAAAAACATCCATCGCGCTCTTTAAGATCACTAAATTCAAGGCTTTCGGTCATACCTTGGAAATCCAGATCCACCAAAGGAGGGAGAACATTTTCACATTTAGCACCAAAACTCTGGAATAGTCTTCCTGATACTGTTCGTTGCTCAGATTCGCTCTCCCAGTTTAAAACTAGATTAAAGACGCATCTCTTCAGCCAGGCATTCGTATAATACTTTTAATCTTACAGTTCAAACTACAATCCGGTCTCTACTTCATAAACGCCAGAGGAGAACTGGCCCCCGACTGAGCCTGGGTTCTCCCAAGGTTTTTTTTTCTCCATTAGGTCACCTGATGGAGTTTTTCGGTTCCTTGCCACTGTTGCCTTTGGCTTGCTCAGTTGGGGATATTTTGGGGATATTTCATTTAATTTTATCAATCAATAAATTCCACTAGAAACAAACCTTGTTGTATTATTTTAATTTAATACTGTGAAGCTGCTTTGATACAATCTGTATTGTAACTGTATTTCTCTATGTACATTTCTGAAATGCACTTTCTGTAAAGCTGCTTTGAAACAATATGTATTGTGAAAAGCGCTATACAAATAAATTTGAATTGAATTGAATTGAATTGTGAAAAGCGCTATACAAATATACTTGACTTGACTTTTTAATGTGTGATTGTTTAAAGGTGTTCACGAGATAGAGATACCAACCTTTCGCGAACTTGCTTTCAACGTCGAACGAACACTCTTTCTCATGGAGACGCGGTGTGCACGGAGGGGAGGGGCTGTGTGTGTGTGTGTGTGTGTGTGTGTGCGCGCGCGAGACGGAGGGAGAGCAGGGAAAGGAAATGCAGCTGAACGAATACGCTGCGTGTTTTAAATAGCGCTAAAAAATGAAAGACCGTGACAAAGACGAAAACTAAGGACATTTACTCTATCATTTTATTTTATTTTAGTTAGTTTTGCCAAACACACATTACAGTTTTAGTTAGTTATCGTTTTTTTGTAATACCTCGTTTTTATTTTTATTTCAGTTAACGACAATGTTTTTTCCCACCTAGTTTTCGTTTTTTCGTTCGTTTTCGTTAACGATTATAACCTTGGTGTGCAGTGAGTGTTCAGTGCGTCCTCAGTGTGTGTGTGTGCAGTGAGTGTTCAGTGTGTGTGTGTGTGTGTGTACTTTACCGGGGGGCCTCTGATGGAGCGTCCGCTGGGCCCCGGAGGACCGGGAGGCCCCTGAGCTCCTGGAACACCAGCGTCCCCGACCGGACCAACTGGACCCTGCAAACACACACAACATCTGTGCTCATCTACTCCTATTACAGTCTCTGTGAAATGTTAGTGAGTGAGGTGGATTGTGGGTAATTCAGTACCACAGGGCCGGGTTCCCCTCGATCTCCTCTGGCTCCTCTGGTACCAGAACCTCCCTGCCACACACACACACACACACACACACACACACACACACACACACACACACACACACACACACACACACACACACAGTCAGTGACTGATGTCTGATGTCTTCTGATGATGATGATGATGATGAATGGCTCGTACCGGGGGTCCGGGGGGGCCGGGGGGGCCCTTGCTGTCCTGAGTGCAGGTACAGGCGCGTGGGAGAGATGGACACTCGGATTCTTTCCTCTAAAACACACACACACACACACACACACACACACACACACACACACACACACACACACAGCAGCTGAACACACACTGCTCACTTACACACGTCAATCTCCCAGTGAGTCGCTACTGTGCGTTCAAATCATTTACATGAATCAATGAATCAATGAATCAATTCATAGGAACAATGATTTGCTTTTTATCAAAAATGCTAAACAAAAATTAGTCATGCCACTTTGGTGAATAACTAAGTGTAAGTTTTAGTACTAAAATTACTAAACTGAAATAAATAAAAATAAATGAAAGCTAAATAGAAAAAGAAATATTTAAAAATGAGTAAAAAGAATAAAAGCACATAACAATATTATTAAAATAAACAATAAAATTACAATAAAAGCTAATTAAAAATATGAACTATTATAAAACAGTATATAAAAATATGTCATATATAACACTGCCATTAAAATAACTGTAAACATGCAAATATTTTATTAAATGATAGAAATATAAAAAAAATTTTACTTGTACATTTTAATCTACACGACAGCAAAGATGTTTGCACACACACACACACACACACACACACACACACACACGCTCACACAAACACACACACACACACACACACACACACACACACACACACACTCACCAGGCTGGGCAGCTCACAGCATTTGTCTCGTCGAGCCCATGACGTGCTGCACACGATATCAAAGGACTGCAGCTGAAACTAAACACACACGCACAGATGTGAGACATGTTATTCTAACCATGAACTGCATTTATGCATGACTTTCCCTTTGATCTCCCACACACACACGGTACCGGAGCAGAGTTGTCTTTGGAGTCTCGGGATCGAACCATCCGGCCAAGCACCTCGACCCCGTCAGTGCTGATGTTTCTGGCTGCGTTCACAGGCTTCTCTCCCGCTGACTTACAGTCCACCATCACCAGAGCCGAGGTCTTGCTCACTGCGATGTGCAGCTGCGCTCACACACACACACACACACACACACACACACACACACACACACACACACACACACACACACACACACACACACACACACACACACACACACAGCTCAGAATTATGCTGCATTAGACAACAGGACTTTCACAGACTGAATCTCCTGCGCTTTGTGATTCTGACCTTGTGGAAACTGCCATAGAAGAGTTTCTGGATTTCCGCCCCCTCAAATGTCACCGTCTGAAAATCGCCCTTATAATCGGTGTTGAAAAAAGTCAGAGTCTTTCCTGCATCTGTGAAGAGAAGTGAACTGACCTCACATGAAGCAAAACGAGATTTGCATTTCATTTCAAAAGCACATTTTTATATTGATGCACCAGTTCATGCATTCCCCGAGAATCGAACCCTTGACCTTGTGTTGCTGCGGGCGTGTTACTCACTGTCCAGAATGACTCCCACTAACGGCTCATTGTTGTTGTTGAGGATTTCCCACAATGCGAAGGGCTCCTGAGGGGTTTCCGGGAGCAGCCGGAACAGAAGGGTGATGGTGTAGTCTGACGGCAGACCCTCCGGGTGGATGAACCTGGGAGAGAGTTTAGTCTGACTTCATTTCACAACAACATCTTCAGCTCGCATGAGCATGAGCGTGAGTGTGAGCACGAGTGTGAGTATGAGCGTGAGCGTCAGTGTGAGCGTGAGTATGAGCGTCAGTGTGAGCGTGAGTGTGAGCACGAGTGTGAGTATGAGCGTGAGCGTCAGTGTGAGCGTGAGTATGAGCGTGAGCGTCAGTGTGAGCGTGAGTATGAGCGTGAGTGTGAGCACGAGTGTGAGTGTGAGCGTGAGTGTGAGCGTCAGTGTGAGCGTCAGTGTGAGCGTGAGCGTCAGTTTGAGCGTGAGCGTCAGTGTGAGCGCCAGTGTGAGCGTCAGTGTGAGCGTCAGTGTGAGCGCCAGTGTGAGCGTCAGTGTGAGCGTCAGTGTGAGCGTGAGCGTCAGTGTGAGCGTGAGCGTGAGCATGAGTGTGAGCGTGAGCATGAGTGTGAGCGTGTGTGTGAGCGTGAGTGTGAGCGTGAGTGTGAGCGTGAGTGTGAGCGTGAGTGTGAGCGTAAGTATGAGCGTGAGTGTGAGCGTCAGCGTGAGCGTCAGTGTAAGCGTGAGTGTGAGCGTCAGTGTGAGCGTGAGTGTGAGCGTGAGTGTGAGCGTCAGTGTGAGCGTGAGTGTGAGCGTCAGTGTGAGCGTGAGTGTGAGCGTCAGTGTGAGTGTGAGCGTAAGTATGAGCGTGAGTGTGAGCGTGAGTGTGAGCGTCAGTGTGAGCGTGAGTGTGAGCGTCAGTGTGAGCGTGAGTGTGAGCGTCAGTGTGAGTGTAAGTATGAGCGTGAGTGTGAGCGTGAGTGTGAGCGTCAGTGTGAGCGTCAGTGTGAGCATGAGTATGAGCGTGAGTGTGAGCATGAGCGTCAGTGTGAGCGTCAGTGTGAGTGTCAGTGTGAGCGTGAGCGTCAGTGTGAGCGTCAGTGTGAGCGTGAGCGTCAGTTTGAGCGTGATCGTCAGTGTGAGCGCCAGTGTGAGCGTCAGTGTGAGCGTCAGTGTGAGCGCCAGTGTGAGCGTCAGTGTGAGCGTCAGTGTGAGCGTGAGCGTGAGCATGAGTGTGAGCGTCAGTGTGAGCGTGAGCATGAGTGTGAGCGTGTGTGTGAGCGTGAGTGTGAGCGTGAGTGTGAGCGTAAGTATGAGCGTGAGTGTGAGCGTCAGCGTCAGTGTGAGCGTGAGTGTGAGCGTCAGTGTGAGCGTGAGTGTGAGCGTGAGTGTGAGCGTCAGTGTGAGCGTGAGTGTGAGCGTCAGTGTGAGCGTGAGTGTGAGCGTCAGTGTGAGTGTGAGCGTCAGTGTGAGCGTCAGTGTGAGCGTGAGCGTGAGTGTGAGAGTCAGTGTGAGCGTGAGTGTGAGCGTCAGTGTGAGCGTAAGTATGAGCGTGAGTGTGAGCGTCAGCGTGAGCGTCAGTGTGAGCGTGAGTGTGAGCGTCAGTGTGAGCGTGAGTGTGAGCGTCAGTGTGAGCGTCTGTGAGCGTGAGCGTGAGCGTCAGTGTGAGCGTCAGTGTGAGCGTCAGTGTGAGCGTCAGTGTGAGCGTGAGTGTGAGCGTCAGTGTGAGCGTCAGTGTGAGCGTGAGTGTGAGCGTCAGTGTGAGCGTCTGTGAGCGTGAGCGTCAGTGTGAGCGTCAGTGTGAGCGTGAGCGTCAGTTTGAGCGTGAGTGTGAGCGTGAGCATGAGCGTCAGTGTGAGTGAGCGTCAGTGTGAGCGTGAGCGTCAGTGTGAGTGTCAGTGTGAGCGTGAGCGTCAGTTTGAGCGTGAGTGTGAGCGTGAGCGTGAGCGTCAGTTTGAGCGTGAGTGTGAGCGTCAGTGTGAGCGTGAGCGTCAGTGTGAGCGTGAGCGTCAGTTTGAGCGTGAGTGTGAGCGTGAGTGTGAGCGTCAGTGTGAGCGTCAGTGTGAGCGTGAGCGTGAGCGTCAGTTTGAGCGTGAGTGTGAGCGTCAGTGTGAGCGTGAGCGTCAGTGTGAGCGTGAGCGTCAGTTTGAGCGTGAGTGTGAGCGTGAGTGTGAGCGTGAGTGTGAGCGTCAGTGTGAGCGTCAGTGTGAGCGTGAGCGTGAGTGTGAGCGTCAGTGTGAGCGTGAGTGTGAGCGTGCAGGGTCATCACATATTCAGTCGTATAAAAGACAGATCGGTATCTATAATAACATCCAAACCATCAAATGACTGTAAACACAATGATTTAAACAACTTTGCATTTAATCTTACCGGTTTAGACCAAAACAAAAACTTTTGTAAAATGATTAACCTTCACAGTTCAGCCTTTAAACCGCTTTTAGGAAAAGGGATGTTACACAAAGTCACTCAAACGTTTACATACACCTTGCAGAATCTGCAATTTTTTTATTATTTTGACAAAATAAGAGGGATCATACAAAACGCATGTTATTTTTAGTACTGTCCTGAATAAGATATTTTACATGAAATATGTTTACATGTAGTCGTCATGTGAGCGTCAGTGTGAGCGTGAGTGTGAGCGTCTGTGAGCGTGAGCGCGAGCGTCAGTGTGAGCGTGAGTGTGAGCGTCAGTGTGAGTGTGAGCGTGAGCGTCAGTGTGAGCGTGAGCGTCAGTTTGAGCGTGAGCATGAGCGTGAGTGTGAGCGTGAGTGTGAGCGTCAGTGTGAACGTGAGCATGAGCGTGAGTGTGAGCGTCAGTGTGAGTGTGAGCGTCAGTGTGAGCGTCAGTGTGAGCGTCAGTGTGAGCGTGAGCGTCAGTGTGAGCGTGAGCGTCAGTTTGAGCGTGAGTGTGAGCGTCAGTGTGAGCGTGAGCATGAGCATGAGCGTGAGCGTCAGTGTGAACGTGAGTGTGAGCGTGAGCATGAGCGTCAGTGTGAGTGAGCGTCAGTGTGAGTGTGAGCGTCAGTGTGAGCGTGAGCATGAGTGTGAGCGTCAGTGTGAGCGTGAGCGTGAGTGTGAGTATGAGCTTGAGTGTGAGCGTGAGTGTGAGCGTGAGTGTGAGCGTCAGTGTGAGCGTCAGTGTGAGTGTGAGCGTCAGTGTGAGCGTGAGCGTGAGTATGAG
>NC_138230.1:351422-358922 GCF_964197995.2 Scardinius erythrophthalmus | reverse complement strand
GCGGATGCGTGTGTGTGGGTTTGTCTTTGCCTGTCTTTGTGTTTCCTCCTTTATATGAGATCCTCTGAATGGCGTCCAGAAGGCTTTCTTTATTGAGGTGCGAGCTGAGCTTGAACTCAGTGCGCGCGTCGTCACTGAACTGAGCGATGGCCACCTGAGACACACACACACACACGGATTGAATCGTGAGGTGCAGGTTCATGATCATAAGACAAAATCATATGAATTACTTACTTTTATGAGGTTTAGCATTTGGATATATATTTAGACTGGATCAAGCGATAGGGTGTTTTAATAACTCAATTATTGATTTTATTCCGCAAGATTAGCAAAACTCTCTTACACTCACACAGGTCCACATATTGACATGTAAACTGTATACCGAAAAAATTGCTCTGTATTTTCCTATTTTTTGCATTTCCTATGGAGCTCATTTTTGATAGTAAACAAAACAAGTTTTTTTGTTTTAAAGATAATTTAGTCTTTTAAGAACAGGTTCACATAGTAAGTGCCGTAAAGAGTTTTGAACCACTGCGATAACCCTAACCCTAACTGCGATAACCCTAACCCTAACTAACCCTAACTAACCCTTACTGCGATGAAGTAAAAAATTACTGAACACTATCAGAGGGTTAGAAATCCAGTGATGAATGATAACTGGTATAAAATAAATGCTAGATTATGAAAAGCTAATAACTGAATCATAATAATGTGTATAACTAAAATAAACACATAATTTTAAAAATGAAAAAACTAAATAAAACACTTAATAAAAAAGATGAAACATTTCATTTTGAGAGCAGTGAACATGTGAATGTGTCGTCAAATTATGGAAATATTAATGTAAAATCTTTTTGCTGTAAGGGTTTGGGCTGAAGACGGCGTTACAGGATCAGGTGTGTGCTTTAGTGCTGATGAAGAGTGTGTGTTCCTCACCTGAGAGTGTGTGTTCCTCACCTGAGAGTGTGCCTCACCTGTGTGTGTGTTCCTCACCTGAGAGTGTGCCTCACCTGTGTGTGTGTTCCTCACCTGAGAGTGTGGCTCACCTGAGTGTGTGTTCCTCACCTGAGTGTGTGTGTGTGTTCCTCACCTCAGTGTGTTCCTCACCTGAGAGTGTGCCTCACCTGAGTGTGTGTTCCTCACCTGAGTGCCGCTCGGCCCGATCCGGTCCAGGGCTCCCGCTGTGCTGTACAGGAACCGGATGATCTTCTGGAAGTTGTCGTCTCCGATACTCCATGATCCGTCCACCAGAAATACCAGATCTGCTTTAGCAGCGCGACACACTAACACACACACACAAACACACACAGATGAAGCCTGCTGTACGTCCCGAACCCTCACAATGTCATGTGACACGTACCTTCTTTAGTGGCGGGAAGTGTTGGCGGAGGGGCGGAGCTTCTGGCCGTGGTGGGCGGAGCCGTGCTCAGAGGAACTACACACACATTTCACCATTACAAACAACACAAGATGCTCGTCACTGTCCGTCTGACGGGAACGAGTCTAAAAGATGTAATCATGTCTGAATAAATCTCTTAATTCTGTCTCATAACATCTAAAATGTTTGGAATCCAATTTCTCATACATTATGACAGACAACATTTGAATGATTGAATGAAACACAATAACTGTATCACCATTAGAGAGAGGATTCTTTTTCACAGTGTGTGTGTGTGTGTGTGTGTGTGTGTGTGTGTGATTGTGTGTGATTGTGTGTGATTGTGTGTGATTGTGTGTGAGTGTGTGTGAGTGTAAGTGTGTGTGTGTGTGTGTGTGTGTGTGTGTGAGTGTAAGAGTGTGTGCGTGTGAGTGTGTGTGTGAGAGTGTTTTTTTACCTTTAGATTACTAGATTTAATCAATAATAAATAAATAGTAATTTAGACCCACATTCCTCACATTCTTTCAACTTAAATTCAAAATAACTCACAATTTCATGCCTAAACCTTTTAATTCAGCTCTAAATATCTTGCATTGGGTGTCTTTTCTGACCTCTTGTGGAAAAAAATAATAAAACATGATATTTCATGACTCTTGCCACTAGATGGCCTTATAGCTCTATATGGAGCAAACGAGCTGTCCCGCTGGGTCAGGAATATCTCTGAATGTGACGGTAATGTTCATAATAACACTAAAACAGTTCTCGCAATAAAAATTCATTGTAAAAAGAATTTGGAGGTCAAAATGAATGAAAATGAAGAAACCAAATAGGTGTCGCACTTAACCATCTAACAGGGGACCAAATTAATTTTGTTTAATAGAATCATTATTTACTGTATAAAGTGGTGACCTGCAATACCTTAGAGAGCTATTTCTGCTTGATTTAACCCATAACACTTCATTCTTGCCATAAAAAATACACTGAAATAAAAATTTTGAGGTCAAACAACAGTGTGTGTGTGTGTTTGTATGTGTGTGTTATAGAGTGTGTGTGAGTGTGTGTGTGTGTGTGTGTGTGTGTGTGTGTGTGTGTGTGTGTATGAGAGATAGAGTGTGTGTGATAGAGTGTGTGAGTGTGCAGAGGTTTGCACTGCACAACATCAGGAAGATCAGGCCTTTCCTAACTGAGCATGCAACACAACTTCTCCTCCAGGCCCTTGTCATCTCTAGGCTTGACTACTACAATGCTCTTCTGGCTGGACTTCCATCATGTGCAACTAAACCTCTACAAATGATCCAAATGATCGGTCAACGAGCGACGTCTACCAGAAGCCTGCGATCAGTCAACGAGCGACGTCTACCACTGCGATCGGTCAGCGAGCAACGTCTACCAGAAGCCTGTGATCGGTCAACGAGCGACGTCTACCAGAAGCCTGCGATCGGTCAACGAGCGATGTCTACCACTGCGATCGGTCAGCGAGCAACGTCTACCAGAAGCCTGTGATCGGTCAACGAGCGACGTCTACCAGAAGCCTATGATCGGTCAATGAGCGACGTCTACCAGAAGCCTACGATCGATCAGCGAGCGACGTCTACCAGAAGCCTGCGATTGGTCAACGAGCGATGTCTACCACTGCGATCGGTCAGCGAGCAACGTCTACCAGAAGCCTGCGATCGGTCAACGAGCGATGTCTACCACTGCGATCGGTCAGCGAGCAACGTCTACCAGAAGCCTGTGATCGGTCAACGAGCGACGTCTACCAGAAGCCTGCGATCGGTCAACGAGCGACGTCTACCAGAAGCCTACGATCGGTCAACGAGCGACGTCTACCAGAAGCCTGCGATCGGTCAACGAGCGACGTCTACCAGAAGCCTGCGATCGGTCAACGAGCGACGTCTACCAGAAGCCTACGATCGGTCAACGAGCGACGTCTGCCAGAAGCCTGCGATCGGTCAACGAGCGACGTCTACCAGAAGCCTGCGATCGGTCAACGAGCGACGTCTACCAGAAGCCTGCGATCGGTCAGCGAGCGACGTCTACCAGAAGCCTGCGATCGGTCAACGAGCGACGTCTACCAGAAGCCTGCGATCGGTCAACGAGCGACGTCTACCAGAAGCCTGCGATCGGTCAGCGAGCGACGTCTACCAGAAGCCTGCGATCGGTCAGCGAGCGACGTCTACCAGAAGCCTACGATCGGTCAACGAGCGACGTCTACCAGAAGCCTGCGATCGGTCAGCGAGCAACGTCTACCAGAAGCCTACGATCGGTCAACGAGCGACGTCTACCAGAAGCCTGCGATCGGTCAGCGAGCGACGTCTACCAGAAGCCTGCGATCGGTCAGCGAGCGACGTCTACCAGAAGCCTGCGATCGGTCAACGAGCGACGTCTACCAGAAGCCTGCGATCGGTCAACGAGCGACGTCTACCAGAAGCCTGCGATCGGTCAGCGAGCGACGTCTACCAGAAGCCTACGATCGGTCAACGAGCGACGTCTACCAGAAGCCTGCGATCGGTCAACGAGCGACGTCTACCAGAAGCCTGCGATCGGTCAACGAGCGACGTCTACCAGAAGCCTGCGATCGGTCAACGAGCGACGTCTACCAGAAGCCTGCGATCGGTCAGCGAGCGACGTCTACCAGAAGCCTGCGATCGGTCAACGAGCGACGTCTACCAGAAGCCTGCGATCGGTCAACGAGCGACGTCTACCAGAAGCCTGCGATCGGTCAGCGAGCGACGTCTACCAGAAGCCTGCGATCGGTCAGCGAGCGACGTCTACCAGAAGCCTACGATCGGTCAACGAGCGACGTCTACCAGAAGCCTGCGATCGGTCAGCGAGCGACGTCTACCAGAAGCCTGCGATCGGTCAGTGAGCGACGTCTACCAGAAGCCTACGATCGGTCAACGAGCGACGTCTACCAGAAGCCTGCGATCGGTCAGCGAGCAACGTCTACCAGAAGCCTACGATCGGTCAACGAGCGACGTCTACCAGAAGCCTGCGATCGGTCAACGAGCGACGTCTACCACTGCGATCGGTCAGCGAGCAACGTCTACCAGAAGCCTGCGATCGGTCAACGAGCGACGTCTACCAGAAGCCTGCGATCGGTCAGCGAGCGATGTCTACCAGAAGCCTACGATCGGTCAACGAGCGACGTCTACCAGAAGCCTGAGATCGGTCAACGAGCGATGTCTACCAGAAGCCTGCGATCGGTCAGCGAGCGATGTCTACCAGAAGCCTACGATCGGTCAATGAGCGACGTCTACCAGAAGCCTACGATCGGTCAACGAGCGGCGTCTACCAGAAGCCTACGATTGGTCAACGAGCGACGTCTACCACTGCGATCGGTCAGCGAGCGACGTCTACCAGAAGCCTGCGATCGGTCAACGAGCGACGTCTACCAGAAGCCTGCGATCGGTCAACGAGCGACGTCTACCAGAAGCCTGCGATCGGTCAGCGAGCGAAGTCTACCAGAAGCCTGCGATCGGTCAGCGAGCGATGTCTACCAGAAGCCTGCGATCGGTCAGCGAGCGACGTCTACCAGAAGCCTACGATCGGTCAACGAGCGACGTCTACCAGAAGCCTGCGATCGGTCAGCGAGCGACGTCTACCAGAAGCTTACGATCGGTCAACGAGCAACGTCTACCAGAAGCCTGCGATCGGTCAACGAGCGACGTCTACCAGAAGCCTGCGATCGGTCAGCGAGCGACGTCTACCAGAAGCCTGCGATCGGTCAGCGAGCGACGTCTACCAGAAGCCTGCGATCGGTCAGCGAGCGACGTCTACCAGAAGCCTGCGATCGGTCAATGAGCGACGTCTACCAGAAGCCTACGATCGGTCAACGAGCGACGTCTACCAGAAGCCTGCGATCGGTCAACGAGTGACGTCTACCAGAAGCCTATGATCGGTCAACGAGCGACGTCTACCAGAAGCCTACGATCGGTCAATGAGCGACGTCTACCAGAAGCCTGCGATCGGTCAATGAGCGACGTCTACCAGAAGCCTGCGATCGGTCAATGAGCGACGTCTACCAGAAGCCTGCGATCGGTCAATGAGCGACGTCTACCAGAAGCCTACGATCGGTCAATGAGCGACGTCTACCAGAAGCCTGCGATCGGTCAATGAGCGACGTCTACCAGAAGCCTGCGATCGGTCAATGAGCGACGTCTACCAGAAGCCTGCGATCGGTCAATGAGCGACGTCTACCAGAAGCCTGCGATCGGTCAACGAGCGACGTCTACCAGAAGCCTACGATCGGTCAACGAGCGACGTCTACCAGAAGCCTTGTCTGGCTTACGCTACTCTGAACAATGCCTGAACTGTGTGTGTTGAGCACTTGCATTGTTTTTGCCTCTTCACGATGACTCGCTTGATTTAGTCCTAATTTGTAAGTCGCTTTGGATAAAAGCATCTGCTAAATTGTAATGTATGTGTGTATGTGTGTACATACATGTCCTCTGTGTGGTGGTGACGGCCGGTCCCTCTGTGTCCTGCAGTTGAGCGTGAACGTTTATCGTGTACTGTGTGTTCGGCGTGAGGTCATTAAAGCAGTGTCTGGAGGCGGAGCCAGCCAACCTCACTTCCTGTTTCTCACCATCTGAAGAAGAGAATGGGATGGACAAATGACTGATGACTGCATCTACATGAATGTCTATATCAGATAAAGTGCGTCTTTTGAATTAAACTGGAACTAAACCGCTGTTCATCTGGAATCAATCACACAAACGACACTATAAAACATGTTTATATGCAGCAAGTTTCAGACTCTAATTAGACGTGTAACATATAATCACACCAAACCTCACTACTGACATGGCAAAGTTATAATCACTCACACACACACACACTCACACTCACACACACACACTCACTGAGCTGCGACTGCAGGATGAGCCGGTACAGGTTGGCGTGTTGATGAGGCTGCCACTGAACACACTCACACTCACACTCAAACTCACACACACACACACACACACACACACACACACACACACACACACACACACACACACACACACACACACACACACACACACACACACACACGCTCACACACACACACACACACACACACACACACACACACACACACACACACACACACACACACACACACACACACACACACACACACACACTCACTGAGGTGAGACTGCAGGATGAGCCGGTACAGGTTGGCGTGTTGATGAGGCTGCCACTGCACACACATGCTGGTCGTCCGCACCTGATACGTGCTGAGGTTACTCACTCCCAGATACACTACAGACACAAACACACACACACACACATCACAACAATATCTTACAAGACCGATTTAAAAACATTTACATGAAAATGTTATTTCTCTGAATGTTCTCGGCAAGTTTAAAATATCGAGTTTATCAAATTAAAAATGTTTTCTCTTGGTTATGTGAACGTTAAGGAAAAGTTACATTGTATCATTCTTCAAACATTATGGGACGTTACTTTTGAATGTTCTCTGAATGTTCTGAAACAAGTAACATTTAAAAAACGTTAGAGAATATTCAGGAGAAAACGCTTCATAAACGACGTAATATGTGTTTGTGCTAGTGTTTTGAGAACATTATTATAGACCAGATAACTGAATGATCGTTCTATTAATGTTACAGGAAGAGCGTTTGATCATAATATTGACAGAACGTTCCCTGTTCTCTGAGACTCGCACTCGGGCGTTCAGTGGAGGGACACACTCACATGTTCAGTGCAGAGACACACTCGCACGCATTCAGTGCAGGGACACACTCACGTGTTTTGGCTCGTCCGCTCAGGGCTTCGCTGGATCCTGTGGTGTAGGTGGCGATGACTTTAACGCTGTACTCCGTCCCGCTCAGCAGGTTGACGATCAGCATGGTGTTCACATCATCACCCACAAACGTCTCCAGAGCACGAGCGGCCGCTGTCGGGAGGTCAGAGGTCAGTGCGTGTGTGTATGTGTGTGTGTGTGTGTGTGTGTGTGTGTGTGTGTGTGTGTGTGTGTGAGAGTGTGTGTGTGTGTGTGTGTGTGGTACCTGAGGTGGGCTGGTACACAATCCTGTAGCCCATGGTGGGAGAGGGCGGGGAGTCCCAGCTGATGCGGAAGCGGTTGTACCATTCCTCAGACACACGGA
>NC_138230.1:347500-350000 GCF_964197995.2 Scardinius erythrophthalmus | reverse complement strand
AACACACACACACACACACACACACTCATTAGAGCTGAGAAGACACATACACACACACACACACACACACACACACACACATTACAGCTGAGGAAAAACACACACACACACACACACACACACACATACACACACACACACACTTATCACTGTGGAGGAAACACAAACACACACACACACACACTCATTACAGCAGAGGAAACACACACACACACACACACACACACACCACAGAGAATGACCCCACTGTGAAGACACACACACCCTCATTACAGCTGAGGAAACACACACACACACACACACACACACACATCACAGAGAATGACCCCGTGGTGAAGACACACACACTCATCACAGCTGAGAAAACACACACACACACACACACACACACACACACCAGAGAGAATGACTCCGCGGTGAAGACACACACACACTCAGGGCCAGAGCTGGACTCTCCCACAGATGAAAGTGATAGAGATAAAAACACGCTTCCAAACTCAACAGAAGACACAATACTTTCAGAGCCAAAGGGCTTTTGGAGGAGAAATGGACTGATGCAAATCTCTTTTTTTTGTACAGCTTAAAATCCATGACAGCTATAAATTCGTAAACACACTGGCTAGAACACAATGGTATTTGATTATCTCAATTTATATTGCAATTTGCAAAATGACACACACATGTACGAGTTGACTGAATGTGAGATTCACACACTCACCACCTGCTCAGCGCGGTCTCCTCGCGTGCTGATGTACGACACGCGGTACTGGCGCACGTCTGGACCCACAGCGTCCCATGACACACGCATGCTGAAGGTCGTCACGTCACTCAGCTGCAGATTCCTGATGGCTAAACGCTGCGCTGCACACACACATGCATATATATATATATATATATATATATATATATATATACGTATATATATGAACACACACACACACACACACACACACACACACACACACACGAACACACACACATGCACATATGAACACACAAAAACACACAAACACACATGTGAACACACACCCCAAACAACCAACTAATGCACCAAACAACCAACTAATGCACCAAACAAACAACCAACTAAAACAACCAACTAACTAAACAAACAACAAACTAAATAAACAAACAAAAAATTAACTAACCAAACAACCAACTGACTAACCAATCAAACAACTAACCAATCAACCAACTAACTAAACAGTCAAACAACTAACTAACCAATCAACCAACTAACCAAACAACCAACTAACTAAACAAACAACCAACCAACCAACTAACTAACTAAACAACCAACTAACTAACCAAACAAACTATTTAACTAATCAACAACCAACCAACTAACTAATCAAAAACTACTTACCAAATAAACTAATTAACTAATCAAACAACTAACTAATAAAACAACCAACTAATTAAACAAACAAACAACTAACTAATCAAACAAATCTAATTAAACAACAAACTAACTAATCAGAACAACTAACCACACAACCAACGAATTAATCAAACAACCAACTAACTATTCAAACAACTAATCAAACAAATCTAACTAATTAAACAACAAACTAACTAATCAGACCAACTAACCACACAACCAAATAACTAACTAACTAACTAACTAACTAACTAACTAACTAACTAACTAACTAACTAACTAACTAACTAACTAACTAATCAACCAACCAACTAACCAACCAACTAACCAAACAACCAACCAAACAACCAACTAACTAACTAACTAACCAAACAAACTAATTAACTAATTAACTAATCAACAACCACACAACTAACTAACTAATCAAACAAATCTAACTAATTAAACAACAAACTAACTAACCACACAACCAACTAACTAACTAACTAACTAACTAACTAACTAACTAACTAACTAACTAACTAATCAACCAACCAACAAACTGACTAACCAACCAACCAACTAACCAACTAACTAACCAAACAAACTAATTAACTAATCAAACAACTAACTAATCAACCAACCAACCACACAACTAACTAACTAACTAACTAACCAACCAACCAACCAACCAACCAACCAACCAACCAACTAACTAATCAAAAACTACTAACCAAACAAACTAATTAACTAATCAAACAACTAACTAATCAAACAACCAACCAACTAACCAATCAAACAAACAAACTAATTAACTAATCAAACAACTAACTAATCAACCAACCAACTAACTAACTAATCAAAAACTACTAACCAAACAAACTAATTAACTAATCAAACAACTAACTAATCAAACAACCAACCAACTAACCAATCAAACAAACTAATTAACTAATCAAACAACTAACTAATCAAACAACCAACCAACTAACCAATCAAACAAACAAACAAATTAACTAATCAAACAACTAACTAATCAACCAACCAACCAACTAATCAAACAACTAACTAACTAACCAAACAAACAACTAACCAAACAACCAACTAACTAAAACAAACAACCAACTAACTAACTAACTA
>NC_138230.1:332500-342500 GCF_964197995.2 Scardinius erythrophthalmus | reverse complement strand
CCATAGACCCGCATGTTAAACTGCAGTTCATCCACTGGCCACTAGAGGCCGGCTGCAGAAGAGACTCAATCCCATAGACCCGCATGTTAGACTGCAGTTCATCCACTGGCCACTAGAGGCCGGCTGCAGAAGAGACTCAATCCCATAGACCCGCATGTTAGACTGCAGTTCATCCACTGGCCACTAGAGGCCGGCTGCAGAAGAGACTCAATCAAAATAGACCCGCATGTTAGACTGCAGTTCATCCACTGGCCACTAGAGACCGGCTGCAGAAGAGACTCAATCCCATAGACCCGCATGTTAAACTGCAGTTCATCCACTGGCCACTAGAGGCCGGCTGCAGAAGAGACTCAATCCCATAGACCCGCATGTTAGACTGCAGTTCATCCACTGGCCACTAGAGACCGGCTGCAGAAGAGACTCAATCCCATAGACCCGCATGTTAGACTGCAGTTCATCCACTGGCCACTAGAGGCCGGCTGCAGAAGAGACTCAATCCCATAGACCCGCATGTTAGACTGCAGTTCATCCAATGGCCACTAGAGGCCGGCTGCAGAAGAGACTCAATCCCATAGACCCGCATGTTAAACTGCAGTTCATCCACTGGCCACTAGAGGCCGGCTGCAGAAGAGACTCAATCCCATAGACCCGCATGTTAGACTGCAGTTCATCCACTGGCCACTAGAGGCCGGCTGCAGAAGAGACTCAATCCCATAGACCCGCATGTTAGACTGCAGTTCATCCACTGGCCACTAGAGGCCGGCTGCAGAAGAGACTCAATCCCATAGACCCGCATGTTAGACTGCAGTTCATCCACTGGCCACTAGAGGCCGGCTGCAGAAGAGACTCAATCCCATAGACCCGCATGTTAAACTGCAGTTCATCCACTGGCCACTAGAGGCCGGCTGCAGAAGAGACTCAATCAAAATAGACCCGCATGTTAGACTGCAGTTCATCCACTGGCCACTAGAGGCCGGCTGCAGAAGAGACTCAATCCCATAGACCCGCATGTTAGACTGCAGTTCATCCACTGGCCACTAGAGGCCGGCTGCAAAAGAGACTCAATCCCATAGACCCGCATGTTAAACTGCAGTTCATCCACTGGCCACTAGAGGCCGGCTGCAGAAGAGACTCAATCCCATAGACCCGCATGTTAAACTGCAGTTCATCCACTGGCCACTAACCCAACTTTACAGCAGAGAAAACATGTTCACAGTCTGGTGCAAAAAGTGGTTTGGTCTATAAAGCTAATTTTGCCCTTCATGACGACTGTTTTATAACTTAAAGTTAAACCTATAATAAATGTAAGACTTTATTTCACTAATTTAAGACTGATCTTATGTTATGAGGATACTCGACAAAACAGACATTTTGGCATTTTGTGTGTTATTGTTCGACAAGCGCAAAAGAGAACCGTTTTCTGGTGCACTGTGTGTGTGTGTCACATAGACAGGACATTCAGGCCATCCTTAAAAATATTCTTGTTTGCCGTAACCCGACCGACCCTGTCAATTTAGTACCGACCCAATTATTTATTTATTTTCCCTTTCAGTCCGACCGACTTGCCGGTTGTAAACTTGCGTTAAGACCGACCGATTTTTTTTAACTCTTCAAACAACTAATACAAATGCAATAAAATAATATTAGTTATTAAGTATTGTGAATATAAATTGCCTAGACCTACATACAAACATAAGCTACGTTCTTTCTTTTAAATAAAAACCCGTGGCGCGTCATCGATGATTATGTTTACACCATTGGTTAACCGTTAACGCATGTCACACTACTGCCTGCAAGCTAAGTTTGCTTCGTTTCATTCACTGTCAATGGTTCGCGCTTGGTAATGATGGCTGCGGCTTTACTCTAAAGATTATTTCATTTTTATATGTTGTTGAATATGGTTTATTAAAAAATAAACATGCGAGAGCGTGTTATAGGCTATATGTCATGTTTTAGTCAGATATGACGACGCTACTGCAACACGCATTGCCGCAGATGAGAAGCTGAGCATCAACGTGCAAACTATCGCAAATCAAAGTGAAAGTAAGTCGCTGACGCTTAACACACAATCATCATCATTAAATGTAAAGAAACGAAATGATCTTACCAGGGCTGTTTCCGCTTTCTCTTATTGCGGGCTTTGATTCAGAAATTTTAGCTGATCAATAAAATAATGTAGTCATAACTGTTGCTTTCGGTGACGTGCACTCCATTAAATCTACATATACTGTAGCAGTAATTGAAGATCGGATTTATATCCGCAAAAAAACAACACACATTTAGCCTATGTAACCAGGTGTAAATGGAATTGTTTTGATAAATCAGATTGCAATCCGATCTGAGAAAACCGAGAAAACGCATGAAGTGGCCTGGTGTAAACCATAGACTGTAAAAAATAGGTGTAAACAGCCCTTAGACATAGGTGAAAAATGTCATCCCCCCCCCCCACCGACCCAGATTTTTTTTTTTTTAATGAAAAAATATATACTTTTTTATATTATTTTTTTTATATATAAAAAAATATAGACCGACCTACCGACCCTTTTTTCTTTGCTGTTACTGCAAACCAAAATATTTTTAAGGATGGCCTCACAGGCAGCGCGTTTAAAAGCATTTGCATGAATAAGAGCGGGATCATATAATGTAACGCTACACAAAGGACGACAAAAATTAACAGATGCAGCGGTTTGCGTTAGATATTTTAACGTGTTAAACTGAACAAAAATTAATTGCATGATGTTGACAGCCCTAATACATATATATATATATATATATATATATATATATATATATATATATATTGTTTTTTAAGCCACGTACACAGACAATCAACAATTATACCACTCAAGTCAGTCAAAAGAGACAGTGCCGTGACAAGACATTGCATGTCAACAAATCTGCACAAAAACGCAGAGTGAGCTTCAACAGCGGATGTCGAGATGATGAGGTTAGGGTTAGGATGATGAGGGAAAGTTACCACACAGTTTATTGCTGTCTGTCTTATACAGTCGATGTGTGGCGGTCAGACTGCATATGAGATTTACGGCGTTGATTCCCAACTTACATACCTTTCTACAAACGCTGCAATATCCTTCTTTATTTTGACCACTAACGGCTGCAACCCTGTCCTGAACTGTTTGTCTTCCAGCCTCTTCTTCTCTTCATTTTTCTGGTCTGGTTCTATTCCTGTTGTTCCTGCTGTTCAAAATGACCCGAGTCACCTCCGCATCACCTCCACATCACCTCCACATCCCCTCCCCATCACCTCCGCATCACCTCCGCATCACCTCCCCATCACCTCCGCGTCACCTCCGCGTCACCTCCGCGTCACCTCCGCGTCACCTCCACGTCACCTCCCCGTCACCTCCCCGTCACCTCCCCGTCACCTCCGCATCACCTCCGCATCACCTCCCGTCACCTCCCCGTCACCTCCGCGTCACCTCCGCGTCACCTCCGCGTCACCTCCGCGTCACCTCCACGTCACCTCCCCGTCACCTCCCCGTCACCTCCGCATCACCTCCGCATCACCTCCCGTCACCTCCCCGTCACCTCCCCGTCACCTCCGCATCACCTCCGCATCACCTCCACATCCCCTCCCCATCACCTCCGCATCACCTCCGCATCACCTCCGCATCACCTCCCCGTCACCTCCGCGTCACCTCCGCGTCACCTCCACGTCACCTCCCCGTCACCTCCCCGTCACCTCCGCATCACCTCCGCATCACCTCCCCATCACCTCCGCATCACCTCCGCATCACCTCCGCATCACCTCCGCATCACCTCCCCATCCCCTCCCCATCCCCTCCGCATCACCTCCGCATCACCTCCGCATCACCTCCCCGTCACCTCCCCGTCACCTCCCCGTCACCTCCCCGTCACCTCCGCATCACCTCCGCATCACCTCCGCGTCACCTCCGCGTCACCTCCACGTCACCTCCCCGTCACCTCCCCGTCACCTCCGCATCACCTCCGCATCACCTCCCGTCACCTCCCCGTCACCTCCGCATCACCTCCGCATCACCTCCGCGTCACCTCCACGTCACCTCCCCGTCACCTCCGCATCACCTCCGCATCACCTCCGCGTCACCTCCACGTCACCTCCCCGTCACCTCCCCGTCACCTCCGCATCACCTCCGCATCACCTCCACATCCCCTCCCCATCACCTCCGCATCACCTCCGCATCACCTCCGCATCACCTCCGCGTCACCTCCACGTCACCTCCGCATCACCTCCGCATCACCTCCCCATCACCTCCGCATCACCTCCGCATCACCTCCCCATCCCCTCCCCATCACCTCCGCATTACCTCCGCATCACCTCCGCATCACCTCCCCGTCACCTCCGCATCACCTCCGCATCACCTCCGCATCACCTCCCCATCACCTCCCCATCACCTCCGCATCACCTCCCCGTCACCTCCGCATCACCTCCGCATCACCTCCCCATCCCCTCCCCATCACCTCCGCATCACCTCCGCATCACCTCCGCATCACCTCCCCATCACCTCCGCATCACCTCCGCATCACCTCCCCATCCCCTCCCCATCACCTCCGCATCACCTCCGCATCACCTCCGCATCACCTCCCCATCCCCTCCCCATCACCTCCGCATCACCTCCGCATCACCTCCGCATCACCTCCCCGTCACCTCCCCGTCACCTCCGCATCACCTCCCCATCCCCTCCCCATCACCTCCGCATCACCTCCGCATCACCTCCGCATCACCTCCCCGTCACGCCAATTCCGCTCCGGCCGGAAGCAATTACCAAACTGGTTCCGCGTGTTTATCACACTAACGTACATATTTTGCGACAGCAAATAAAAATATAAATTAATTTTTTTTTTAAATTAATAATATAAAAATTTCTTTAAAACTATCTAAGCAAAATCCATTTAAGGCTTTTTAATGCTTCTTAATGCTCCGCGGAAACCCTGTTATAGTCTCTGAGTCCCAGTTCACTTCTAGCCAGCACACCTGATGTGTGTGTGATGCTCTGGCGTGTGTGTGGGCCTGTACTCACGCGTGGTCTCCTGCGCAGTCATGGGGTCGCTGGCCTCCTCGCCGTACATGGCGTAAACCGTTACTGTGTATTCGGTAGCAGGAGTTAACCCTTCCAGTTCAATCTGAGTCACAGAGTCAGACACTTTAACCTGTGAACACACAAACACATTTACATTCATGACGCTTTTATCCAAAGCCACTTTTGCTGAATCGAAGGTTTACTTCCGATTGGTTCATGTATTCTCTGGGAAGCGAGATGTTTACACGTGAAAGTATGTTTGTGTGTTTGTGTGTGTGTGTGTGTGTGTGTGTGTGTGTGTGTGTGTGTGTGTGTGTGTGTGTGTGTATTCCACCTCCTTCTCGTCCGCGGGGTCTCCCTCCGTCAGAGGCGCGTACAGGATCATGTACCCAGAAGCCCCTTCTGCCTCTCGCCAGCGCACACGCATGGTGCTGTGAGTGATGTCATACAGCTCCAGAGTGCTGACCGTCGGCAGGGCCACTGACCAAACACAGCAATCAATAATCAATCACTGAAGCACAAGCAGAAAACTGACCAGACACACAACCGATCAGTTCAGCCGAAAATAATATAGCAAATGTGTGTAATAAATCAGACATATAAAACAGATGAGGATCATCTGATATGAATTAATGGATCAGATTGTATATTATTACATCAGGAAAAAAACATCAGATTGTGCATCCACAGATCAAACATTTAAACAGACGTAATTAATAGATCAGATGTGATGTATAGATCAGATGTCATATATATATCAGATGTTATATATATATCAGATGTGATGTATAGATCAGATGATATATATAGATCAGATGTCATATATATATATCAGATGTCATATATATATATCAGATGTCATATATATATATCAGATGTCATAGATCAGATGTCATATATATATATCAGATGTCATAGATCAGATGTCATATATATATATCAGATGTCATAGATCAGATGTCATATATACAGTACTGTGCAAAAGTCTTAGGCATGTTAATACCCCCCCACCCCAAAGAGGGTTAGGGTTGAGATTTGTCAAGTCAAGTCATCTTCATTTATATAGCGCTTTTAACAATGTAGATTGTTTCAAAGCAGCTTTACAGAGATAAACGTATAATTTAAGGTTTCTTCAAGCGTCTCGGAGACGCTCCCGCAGTTCTTCTGGATTTAGTCTGTCTCAGTTTCTTCTGTTTCTTCATGTAATCACAGACGGACTCGATAATGGTGAGGTCAGATCACACCAGCTGTTGTCAGACTCCTTGTGCAGACACAAATCTCACTGGATTATTACAATTAATGGCAAAAAGAATGTTTGGAAATGTAAACTGATATTTCCTACTGACACACTACAGCAAAATATATCAATTTTTTTTTGGGGGGGGAGGGGGTATTAACATGCCTAAGACTTTTGCATAGTACTGTAGATCAGATGTCATATATATATCAGATGTCATAGATCCAATGTCATATATTGATCAGATGTGATGTATAGATCAGATGTGATCTATAGATGTGATGTGATGTATAGATGTGACGTATAGATGCTGCACTCACAGGTGGTCTCGATGCCTCTCAGAGCTTCACTGGCTGCGTTACTGTAAATGGCAAACACAGTGATCTGATACTCCGTCAGAGAGTTCAGATGCCTCAACACCACAGAGTTCTCGTCCCCGTTCACCACCACCTGCACCACACAGATGAACATGAGTGTTTCACTAGGCAGAATATCTGATAAATCTACATTCGCAGATGTATATTCAAAACAATACATCATTATTGAGGCCAGCCAAAAACCTCCTCAGAAGTGACATGTTTGACTGCATTCCTGAAGATGTTTTGAAGATGTGGCCCTCATAAATATAAACAACCTTGCACACACACACACACACACACACACACACACACACACACACCTCCTCAGGTCTGACTCCACTGGATGAATAATACACCACTCTGTACTTCTCCACCGGCCCGGCAGCGTGAGTCCACGACACACGGAAGCTCCTGGCCGTGACCTCAGAGGTCACAAGGTCACTGGGAGCGTCAAGTGACCTTGAATGCGGCTCTGTCTCACCTGAAACACACATAAACGCCAAACACAACCTTTACACCATCTAAGCAGGTTATTATAAACGCTTAAATGCAACCTGTTCTTAATTATGTGAAACCTCTGGCTGTGACCTTTGACCCTCCAACTGTACCAGCTGTAAAGAAGCTCTACAGAAGACACTAGTGTCATTATTCAGCTCAATTCAGTCACATACAAGTGTTTTTGTGGACAGAAGTTTACAGCATTTACCTAGATTTGTACTGACAATCTGTTTATTTATTTATTTAACGGGGGCAATGCACAATATATATACTATACCAGATTTAGCTAAAAGCTAATTCACATCTGCAGTCCCTGGGCAGGTGCCAATAGCATGCAAAATATTACAAAATATACAAAACCTCCCAAAGCCATATTAAACAACATCAATAATCCAAATCCAAAGACAAACAATTGTCATTACAAAAGTTTTACCATACACAATAAAAAACATACTGACCACATTCGGTGTCTCAGTGATTACAAACCTGATTATCCTTCAACCATATTTTTACACCACCTTTAAAATGTATGAATGTACTACATTCGCTGACACTCAGTGGTAGGGAATTCCACATCCCAGCTGCCTTCACTGAAAAGCAGTTTTGTTCAAATGTCGTGGACCAAAACTGAAACACAGCAGTCCCCTCTAGAGGAAGCTCTTGTTAACCTTGAGCCTGGTCTGTTTATTGTTACAAACTGTTTAAGAGATTGTGGTCATGAATGATCTTATATACTAAACCAACATTTGACATAAACAGAAAGTTTTCAAAAGTCAACAGTTTATGCTTTTTAACTATATTATATTAATGATGTGAATTAGGTTTTTATCCATGACTTTCAATGTTTGTTTGTACAGACTCTGAAGTGGTTGCATTAATGTAAGACTTGTTTGAGACCAGGTTGTGCTACAATATGAAAAATGTGACAATATCATGGCATGCATGAACAGTTTTGCTGCACCTGTACTCATTTGATTTCTTATAAATCTGAAATGAGCCAGATTAAACTTTACTGTTTTAGAAATTTTTGTAATATGTTTCTTGAAGGTTGTCAACTAAACACAAAATGTTAAAAGTCTCACTGCAGTTTTTTGCTCAAATAAAGCTTGAGGGTTTAATGCTTACAAGTGAAAATTAGACATAAGTTTCTGAATTTATTTCTGTTAAGTAAAATAATCAATATCTTTTTTTACTGTAAATATGTAAATGTTCAGTTTGAGCTCTGA
Source organism: Scardinius erythrophthalmus (assembly GCF_964197995.2). Classification (NCBI taxonomy): domain Eukaryota; kingdom Metazoa; phylum Chordata; class Actinopteri; order Cypriniformes; family Leuciscidae; genus Scardinius; species Scardinius erythrophthalmus. The sequence continues at coordinate 334,159 of NC_138230.1, read as the reverse complement.
TAAAGGATTCTCATTGTGCATTTTAACAGCGAGTAGCTCAAAGACTCCACCAAACACAGTCAAACAAAAATGATGACTTTATTAGTGTCTGTGATCCCCAAACCCCCAGAACCCACCACTGATCCCAGAACCCCCAGAACCCACCGCTGATCCCAGAACCCACAGCTGATCCCAGAACCCCCAGAACCCATCGCTGATCCAGAACCCACAGAACCCACCGCTGATCCCAGAACCCCCAGAACCCACGCTGATCCCAGAACCCACAGCTGATACAGAACCCACCGCTGATCCCAGAACCCACCGCTGATCCCAGAACTCCTAGAACCCACCACTGATCCTAGAACCCACCACTGATCCCAGAACCCCCAGATCCCACCACTGATCCCAGAACCCACAGCTGATAACAGAACCCACCGCTGATCCCAGAACCCACCGCTGATCCCAGAACTCCCAGAACCCACCGCTGATCCCAGAACTCCCAGAACCCACCGCTGATCCCAGAGCCCTCAGAACCCACCGCTGATCCCAGAACCCCCAGAACCCACCACTGATCCCAGAAGCCACAGCTGATACAGAACCCACCACTGATCCCAGAACCCTCAGAACCCACCGCTGATCCCAGAACCCTCAGAACCCACCGCTGATCCCAGAACTCCCAGAACCCACCGCTGATGCCAGAACCCACAGCTGATACAGAACCCACCGCTGATCCCAGAACCCATCTCTGATCCAGAACCCACCGCTGATCCAGAACCCACCGCTGATCCCAGAACCCACCGCTGATCCCAGAACTCACCGCTGATCCCAGAACTCCCAGAACTCACCACTGATCCCAGAACCCACAGCTGATACAGAAGCAACCGCTGATCCCAGAACTCCCAGAACCGACCACAGATCCCAGAACCCACAGCTGATACAGAACCCACCGCTGATCCCAGAACTCCCAGAATCCACTGCTGATCCCAGAACCCACCGCTGATCCCAGAACCCACCACTGATCCCAGAACTCACCGCTGATCCAGAACCCACCGCTGATTCATCCGAGAACCCACCCCTGATCACAGAACTCCAAGAACCCACCACTGATCCAGAACCCACCGCTGATTCATCCGAGAACCCACCCCTGATCACAGAACTCCAAGAACCCATCCGAGAACCCACCCCTGATCACAGAACTCCAAGAACCCACCACTGATCCAGAACCCACCGCTGATTCATCCGAGAACCCACCCCTGATCACAGAACTCCAAGAACCCACCACTGATCCAGAACCCACCGCTGATCCCAGAACTCACCGCTAATCAAGAACGCACCGCTGATCCCAGAACCCCCAGAACCCACCACTGATCCAGAACCCACCGCTGATCCAGAACCCACCGCTGATCCCAGAACCCACTGCTGATCCAGAACCCGCTGCTGATCCCAGAACCAACAGAACCCACCGCTGATCCCAGATCCCCCAGAACCCACCGCTTTTCCAGAACCCACCGCAGATCCCAGAACCCACAGCTGATACAGAAGCCACCGCTGATCCCAGAACTCCCAGAACCGACCACAGATCCCAGAACCCACAGCTGATACAGAACCCACCGATGATCCCAGAACCCACCGCTGATCCCAGAACTCCCAGAATCCACTGCTGATCCCAGAACCCACCGC
>NC_138230.1:315000-327500 GCF_964197995.2 Scardinius erythrophthalmus | reverse complement strand
ATTCCGAGCATTCTCCTGGTTTTCATGTCTCTTGGTTTTGGATTTCTTGCCCTGTTCCCTGGTTTACTATTTTGCCTCTGACCCCTGCCTGTTTTGTTTGTTTGTTTGTTTATTTATTTGTTTGTTTGTTTGGACTGCCTTCCTGTGCTTGACCCTCTGCTTGTGTTTGATTATGATTCTGGATTACGCCTTAAAATAAAGCTGCATTTGGATCTCACGTCCGTGTCTTGGAGCAGTGTCATGACAGATACATCATAAGAAGAATGGCGTCTATGCTAATATTAGTCTATTAGTATTATAATGTATTATAAATTTTAAGGCCAGACAAGTATTTTGTTGAGGGCTGATTTGTAGGGAAGCACTACACGCCTGCACACATATATTCAAACGCGCATCCCTATAGACTGAACTCGTAATACGCATGTGCACGCCATCAGCGTTCTCACTGGTTCGCGTTTTTGAAGTTTGCGCAGAAAGAACTTAAAGAGTTTTCTGTTAAAACAGTGTTGTGTTTGCGAACTTTAGCTGGACAATAACTTTATTCTAGAGCTGCTATAAAGCCAAAACACTTTACTTTAATTTCCTATTATCAATGTAAAGCTGCTTTGGAACAATCTGTATTGTTAAAATACATTCTATATAAATGAAGGTTACTTGTGTGTGTGTGTGTGTGTGTGTGTGTGTGTGTGTGTGTGTGTGTGTGTGTGTGTGTGTGTGTGTGTGTGTGTTCTGCTGTTCGTGCTGTAACACGCTCATCTGCACATCTCAGCTCTTCTCCCCTTAAACTCTCTGCATTTATCTTTCACTCCCAGATTTGCTTTTACCCATAATGCCTTGCTCTGTCAAGTCTATACACATTAGGAACGTGTCCTTTCAGAAGTCAGGGGTCTTAAACATCTGAAAACATGAATATTAAACGTTTGTTTCTTTAATGACTCAGTCAAATGTAGCCAGAGCTTAATATAATTGGCTATGATTAACTACATTATGCATTTACATATGATCAGGAACTAAACAAGAGAGATAAACATCACTCAGATATATTCTAAATATATAGATTTTTTCTTTATTTGTCCAAAATGGAGCACATTCAGCCAGTCAGTCTGTTACGTTTGAACCTTAGACTCTGAATCACATCGACAGCTTGAACTTCATTTAACACACTAACCCTTCAGTGTGAAGCAGTTCATTAAAACAAGCCGGAAGGGTTAGAGAGGGGTCAAGTAGGGGTCGGCGTGAGGTCAAGTGGGGTCAGCGTGAGGTCAGATAAGGTGTAGTTCATAGCAAGTTCATTCCTTTGACTTTTGAACTTGAATTTCAGTGACAGTCAACATGAAATCTTTTCTTTTGATCACTCTTTTCTCACCTGTCCAATCAATCCTTCGTAGGAAAAATACTGAATGTCACTCTGAAATGTGTCCAGACGAGTTACAAACAATGTTTCATGTTGACTTTAAAATCAGGGATCATCCAAATCCCTCGACACATAAACACACGTCTTACAGTGTAAAAGGGACTTAAAGCTGCACTGAGCAGAGAGACAGAGAGAGAGAGAGAGATAGAGAGAGATAGAGAGAGAGAGAGAGAGAGAGAGAGAGAGAGAGAGAGAGAGAGAGAGAGAGAGAGAGAGAGAGAGAGAGAGAGAGAGAGAGAGAGAGAGAGAGAGAGAGAGAGAGAGAGACCGATGACTGCAGGCCACAGAGATGCACACCTGCATGCCTACGAGAAGAATGAAAGTATTTATCTAGTGTAGACTTGCAGAGACGGCAGGATCAAGAACAGTTTCAGTGTGATGGTCGTTCCACAAAGGGTTAATAATGGGTGTAATGTGTTCATAATGTGTGATTTATCGGAAGGCTGAAGGTCAGAGTCACACAACTCAGTCTCATCATAAGAGCACAAATCTAAAGCGTCCTGAGCTGAGATAATTCGACACGTTCATAAACGTGAATAAAGGCCTCTGGGAAGATTTACAGCGCGTTTCTCTCTCTTTAGCCCCTATAATCACGTTTATTATAAATCACACACACAAACAAGCCATCAATCTCCACGGTAATGTCACGTTTGCCGAGCCAAAACCCATGAGCCTCTGCGGTCTCTGTGCTAAACCTCCATTTAAACTCAGTCTAAATATAGTTTGTGTAAACCTCGTCTGCTGCATTTAGAAGAGTTCATACGATAAAGCCTTCAGGCTCACGTTCAGTGCTGAAGATATTTCCCACAAGACTATATCATTTCCACTAATATCTATGGATTCCTAAATCAAGATACAGTTACCGAAGACGCACAATTACTGAAGATTTGTTTTATGAGAAAAGAGTCAAAATTAAGTGAGTTTATGATTAAAACAAGAACAAATATCTGCCAGAAAAATAATTGTTTTCCTTTTAAATTAAGATTTTTCTGACTCGAGGATATTTGTTCTTGTTTTAATCACAAACTCACTTAATTTTTTCTCATTAAACAAGTCTTAATATCTTCAGTCATTTTGCTTCTCCAGTAAATGTATCTTGATTTAAGAATGTTTAGATATTTGTGATGGAAAACAAGACAGAAACACTGAGGTTTAGTATCAAATGTTAATTATTTCAGTAACACTTTATAATACTGTTCCTTCATTAATGAAGAACTGCACAGGCACAATGAGTAACGCACTATTAACATTCTAGTAACTACTATTAACTAACAAGAAACTCTGATTAATGAATTAGTAAGCAACGGCGCTCAGTTGAATGTGGTAGTTCACTATTAACTAATCATTAACTACTATTATTCACTCCTCACTGAAGACTACAAAGAACTACTATATACAGGTTCATAATTAACATGAATAATGCATAATTTGTAATAAAAGGTAACGGTAACCCATTAGTAATGAATCAAGTGTTACTACATCTTTCTAAAGGAATTACTAATTATCTGGATCAGTATCTAAAGTGAAGATCATGGAAACACACTAGTAATGACTAAAGTGTTATCAAATCCATCAGAAGGAATTACTATTCAAAATCTTACAAAAATCTCAAAAGCTTACAATTGCATTATTCATGTTAATTATGAACCTGTATACAGTAGTCTTCAGTGAGGAGTGAATAATAGTAGTTATTGATTAGTTAATAGTGAACTAACAAATTCAACTGAGCGCTATAGTTTCTTGTTAGTTAATAGTAGTTACTAGAATGTTAATAGTGCGTTACTCATTTGTGCCTGTGCAGTTATTCATTAATGAAGGAACAGTATTATAAAGTGTTATCATTATTTCTTGTTTATAGCCGTGTGACGCCAACTGTTGGAATGTTTTTTAACAAGTCAAGCGATTTATAAACAGAGCGACTGTACATGGGATTCACTGATCAGCTTCATCTTCAGTGCCGTTTATCCTCACCTTCAGTGATGTCATTATTCGATCGGTCACTGTCCTGCTGATGGAGCGACACACCGACGACACTCACCTCCGATCCCGATCCCAATCCTGTCAGGAACACAGAGAGAGGAACATCAGGAGCACAGTCAGAGGAACATCAGGAGCACAGTCAGAGGAACATCAGGAGCACAGTCAGAGGAACATCAGGAGCACAGTCAGAGGAACATCAGGAGCACAGAGAGAGGAACATCAGGAGCACAGTCAGAGGAACATCAGGAGCACAGTCAGAGGAACATCAGGAGCACAGAGAGAGGAACATCAGGAGCACAGTCAGAGGAACATCAGGAGCACAGAGAGAGGAACATCAGGAGCACAGTCAGAGGAACATCAGGAACACAGAGAGAGGAACATCAGGAGCACAGAGAGAGGAACATCAGGAGCACAGTCAGAGGAACATCAGGAGCACAGAGAGAGGAACATCAGGAGCACAGAGAGAGGAACATCAGGAGCACAGTCAGAGGAACATCAGGAGCACAGAGAGAGGAACATCAGGAGCACAGTCAGAGGAACATCAGGAGCACAGAGAGAGGAACATCAGGAGCACAGTCAGAGGAACATCAGGAGCACAGTCAGAGGAACATCAGGAGCACAGAGAGAGGAACATCAGGAGCACAGTCAGAGGAACATCAGGAGCACAGTCAGAGGAACATCAGGAGCACAGAGAGAGGAACATCAGGAGCACAGAGAGAGGAACATCAGGAGCACAGTCAGAGGAACATCAGGAGCACAGAGAGAGGAACATCAGGAGCACAGTCAGAGGAACATCAGGAGCACAGAGAGAGGAACATCAGGAGCACAGTCAGAGGAACATCAGGAGCACAGTCAGAGGAACATCAGGAGCACAGAGAGAGGAACATCAGGAGCACAGAGAGAGGAACATCAGGAGCACAGAGAGAGGAACATCAGGAGCACAGTCAGAGGAACATCAGGAGCACAGAGAGAGGAACATCAGGAGCACAGAGAGAGGAACATCAGGAGCACAGTCAGAGGAACATCAGGAGCACAGAGAGAGGAACATCAGGAGCACAGTCAGAGGAACATCAGGAGCACAGAGAGAGGAACATCAGGAGCACAGAGAGAGGAACATCAGGAGCACAGAGAGAGGAACATCAGGAGCACAGTCAGAGGAACATCAGGAGCACAGAGAGAGGAACATCAGGAGCACAGAGAGAGGAACATCAGGAGCACAGTCAGAGGAACATCAGGAGCACAGAGAGAGGAACATCAGGAGCACAGTCAGAGGAACATCAGGAGCACAGTCAGAGGAACATCAGGAGCACAGAGAGAGGAACATCAGGAGCACAGTCAGAGGAACATCAGGAGCACAGAGAGAGGAACATCAGGAGCACAGAGAGAGGAACATCAGGAGCATAGTCAGAGGAACATCAGGAGCACAGAGAGAGGAACATCAGGAGCACAGAGAGAGGAACATCAGGAGCACAGTCAGAGGAACATCAGGAGCACAGAGAGAGGAACATCAGGAGCACAGAGAGAGGAACATCAGGAGCACAGTCAGAGGAACATCAGGAGCACAGTCAGAGGAACATCAGGAGCACAGAGAGAGGAACATCAGGAGCACAGAGAGAGGAACATCAGGAGCACAGTCAGAGGAACATCAGGAGCACAGAGAGAGGAACATCAGGAGCACAGAGAGAGGAACATCAGGAGCACAGAGAGAGGAACATCAGGAGCACAGTCAGAGGAACATCAGGAGCACAGTCAGAGGAACATCAGGTGCACAGTCAGAGGAACATCAGGTGCACAGTCAGAGGAACATCAGGAGCACAGAGAGAGGAACATCAGGAGCACAGAGAGAGGAACATCAGGAGCACAGTCAGAGGAACATCAGGAGCACAGAGAGAGGAACATCAGGAGCACAGAGAGAGGAACATCAGGAGCACAGATAGAGGAACATCAGGAGCACAGTCAGAGGAACATCAGGAGCACAGTCAGAGGAACGTCAGGAGCACAGAGAGAGGAACATCAGGAGCACAGAGAGAGGAACATCAGGAGCACAGAGAGAGGAACATCAGGAGCACAGAGAGAGGAAGATCAGGAGCATAGAGAGAGGAACATCAGGAGCACAGTCAGAGGAACATCAGGAGCACAGTCAGAGGAACATCAGGAGCACAGTCAGAGGAACATCAGGAGCACAGAGAGAGGAACATCAGGAGCACAGTCAGAGTAACATCAGGAGCACAGAGAGAGGAACATCAGGAGCACAGTCAGAGGAACATCAGGAGCACAGTCAGAGGAACATCAGGAGCACAGTCAGAGGAACATCAGGAGCACAGAGAGAGGAACATCAGGAGCACAGAGAGAGGAACATCAGGAGCACAGTCAGAGGAACATCAGGAGCACAGTCAGAGGAACATCAGGAGCACAGAGAGAGGAACATCAGGAGCACAGTCAGAGGAACATCAGGAGCACAGAGAGAGGAACATCAGGAGCACAGTCAGAGGAACATCAGGAGCACAGTCAGAGGAACATCAGGAGCACAGAGAGAGGAACATCAGGAGCACAGAGAGAGGAACATCAGGAACACAGTCAGAGGAACATCAGGAGCACAGTCAGAGGAACATCAGGAGCACAGTCAGAGGAACATCAGGAGCACAGTGAGAGGAACATCAGGAGCACAGAGAGAGGAACATCAGGAACACAGTCAGAGGAACATCAGGAGCACAGTCAAAGGAACATCAGGAGCACAGTCAGAAGAACATCAGGAGCACAGTCAGAGGAACATCAGGAGCACAGAGAGAGGAACATCAGGAGCACAGTCAGAGGAACATCAGGAGCACAGTCAGAGGAACATCAGGAGCACAGAGAGAGGAACATCAGGAACACAGTCAGAGGAACATCAGGAGCAGAGTCAGAGGAACATCAGGAGCACAGTCAGAGGAACATCAGGAGCACAGTCAGAGGAACATCAGGAGCACAGTCAGAGGAACATCAGGAGCACAGAGAGAGGAACATCAGGAGCACAGTCAGAGGAACATCAGGAGCACAGAGAGAGGAACATCAGGAGCACAGTCAGAGGAACATCAGGAGCACAGTCAGAGGAACATCAGGAGCACAGAGAGAGGAACATCAGGAGCACAGAGAGAGGAACATCAGGAACACAGTCAGAGGAACATCAGGAGCACAGTCAGAGGAACATCAGGAGCACAGTCAGAGGAACATCAGGAGCACAGTGAGAGGAACATCAGGAGCACAGAGAGAGGAACATCAGGAACACAGTCAGAGGAACATCAGGAGCACAGTCAAAGGAACATCAGGAGCACAGTCAGAAGAACATCAGGAGCACAGTCAGAGGAACATCAGGAGCACAGAGAGAGGAACATCAGGAGCACAGTCAGAGGAACATCAGGAGCACAGTCAGAGGAACATCAGGAGCACAGAGAGAGGAACATCAGGAGCACAGTCAGAGGAACATCAGGAGCACAGTCAGAGGAACATCAGGAGCACAGAGAGAGGAAGATCAGGAGCACAGTCAGAGGAACATCAGGAGCACAGAGAGAGGAACATCAGGAGCACAGAGAGAGGAACATCAGGAGCACAGTCAGAGGAACGTCAGGAGCACAGTCAGAGGAACGTCAGGAGCACAGTCAGAGGAACGTCAGGAGCACAGAGAGAGGAACATCAGGAGCACAGTCAGAGGAACGTCAGGAGCACAGTCAGAGGAAAGTCAGGAGCACAGTCAGAGGAACATCAGGAGCACAGAGAGAGGAACATCAGGAGCACAGAGAGAGGAACATCAGGAGCACAGTCAGAGGAACATCAGGAGCACAGTCAGAGGAACATCAGGAGCACAGAGAGAGGAACATCAGGAGCACAGTCAGAGGAACATCAGGAGCACAGTCAGAGGAACATCAGGAGCACAGAGAGAGGAACATCAGGAGCACAGTCAGAGGAACATCAGAAACACAGAGAGAGGAACATCAGGAGCACAGTCAGAGGAACATCAGGAGCACAGTCAGAGGAACATCAGGAGCACAGAGAGAGGAACATCAGGAGCACAGAGAGAGGAACATCAGGAGCACAGAGAGAGGAACATCAGGAGCACAGTCAGAGGAACATCAGGAACACAGAGAGAGGAACATCAGGAGCACAGAGAGAGGAACATCAGGAGCACAGTCAGAGGAACATCAGGAGCACAGAGAGAGGAACATCAGGAGCACAGAGAGAGGAACATCAGGAGCACAGAGAGAGGAACATCAGGAGCACAGAGAGAGGAACATCAGGAGCACAGAGAGAGGAACATCAGGAGCACAGTCAGAGGAACATCAGGAGCACAGAGAGAGGAACATCAGGAGCACAGTCAGAGGAACATCAGGAGCACAGTCAGAGGAACATCAGGAGCACAGAGAGAGGAACATCAGGAGCACAGAGAGAGGAACATCAGGAGCACAGAGAGAGGAACATCAGGAGCACAGTCAGAGGAACATCAGGAGCACAGAGAGAGGAACATCAGGAGCACAGTCAGAGGAACATCAGGAGCACAGAGAGAGGAACATCAGGAGCACAGAGAGAGGAACATCAGGAGCACAGAGAGAGGAACATCAGGAGCACAGTCAGAGGAACATCAGGAACACAGAGAGAGGAACATCAGGAGCACAGAGAGAGGAACATCAGGAGCACAGAGAGAGGAACATCAGGAGCACAGTCAGAGGAACATCAGGAGCACAGTCAGAGGAACATAAGGAGCACAGTCAGAAGAACATAAGGAGCACAGAGAGAGGAACATCAGGAGCACAGTCAGAGGAACATCAGGAACACAGAGAGAGGAACATCAGGAGCACAGAGAGAGGAACATCAGGAGCACAGAGAGAGGAACATCAGGAGCACAGTCAGAGGAACATCAGGAGCACAGAGAGAGGAACATCAGGAGCACAGTCAGAGGAACATAAGGAGCACAGTCAGAGGAACATCAGGAGCACAGAGAGAGGAACATCAGGAGCACAGTCAGAGGAACATCAGGAGCACAGTCAGAAGAACATAAGGAGCACAGTCAGAGGAACATCAGGGACACAGAGAGAGGAACATCAGGAGCACAGAGAGAGGAACATCAGGAGCACAGAGAGAGGAACATCAGGAGCACAGAGAGAGGAACATCAGGAGCACAGAGAGAGGAACATCAGGAGCACACAGAGAGGAACATCAGGAGCACAGTCAGAGGAACATCAGGAGCACAGATAGAGGAACATCAGGAGCACAGTGAGAGGAACATCAGGAGCAGAGAGAGGAACATCAGGAGCACAGTCAGAGGAACATCAGGAGCACAGAGAGAGGAACATCAGGAGCACAGAGAGAGGAACATCAGGAGCACAGTCAGAGGAACATCAGGAGCACAGAGAGAGGAACATCAGGAGCACAGAGAGAGGAACATCAGGAGCACAGTCAGAGGAATATCAGGAGCACAGTCAGAGGAACATCAGGAGCACAGAGAGAGGAAGATCAGGAGCACAGAGAGAGGAACATCAGGAGCACAGAGAGAGGAACATCAGGAGCACAGAGAGAGGAACATCAGGAGCACAGAGAGAGGAACATCAGGAGCACAGTAAGAGGAACATCAGGAGCACAGTCAGAGTAACATCAGGAGCACAGAGAGAGGAACATCAGGAGCACAGTCAGAGGAACATCAGGAGCACAGAGAGAGGAACATCAGGAGCACAGTCAGAGGAACATCAGGAGCACAGTCAGAGGAACATCAGGAGCACAGAGAGAGGAACATCAGGAACACAGAGAGAGGAACATCAGGAGCACAGTCAGAGGAACATCAGGAGCACAGTCAGAGGAACATCAGGAGCACAGAGAGAGGAACATCAGGAGCACAGAGAGAGGAACATCAGGAACACAGAGAGAGGAACATCAGGAGCACAGAGAGAGGAACATCAGGAGCACAGAGAGAGGAACATCAGGAGCACAGTCAGAGGAACATCAGGAGCACAGTCAGAGGAACATCAGGAGCACAGAGAGAGGAACATCAGGAGCACAGAGAGAGGAACATCAGGAGCACAGTCAGAGGAATATCAGGAGCACAGAGAGAAGAACATCAGGAGCACAGTCAGAGTAACATCAGGAGCACAGTCAGAGGAACATCAGGAGCACAGAGAGAGGAACATCAGGAGCACAGAGAGAGGAACATCAGGAGCACAGTCAGAGTAACATCAGGAGCACAGAGAGAAGAACATCAGGAGCACAGTCAGAGGAACATCAGGAGCACAGAGAGAGGAACATCAGGAGCACAGTCAGAGGAACATCAGGAACACAGTCAGAGGAACATCAGGAGCACAGTCAGAGGAACATCAGGAACACAGAGAGAGGAACATCAGGAGCACAGAGAGAGGAACATCAGGAGCACAGTCAGAGGAACATCAGGAGCACAGTCAGAGGAACATCAGGAGCACAGAGAGAGGAACATCAGGAGCACAGTCAGAGGAACATCAGGAGCACAGTCAGAGGAACATCAGGAGCACAGTCAGAGGAACATCAGGAGCACAGTCAGAGGAACATCAGGAGCACAGAGAGAGGAACATCAGGAGCACAGAGAGAGGAACATCAGGAGCACAGTCAGAGGAACATCAGGAGCACAGAGAGAGGAAGATCAGGAGCACAGTCAGAGGAACATCAGGAGCACAGAGAGAGGAACATCAGGAGCACAGTCAGAGGAACATCAGGAGCACAGTCAGAGGAACATCAGGAGCACAGTCAGAGGAACATCAGGAACACAGTCAGAGGAACATCAGGAGCACAGAGAGAGGAACATCAGGAGCACAGTCAGAGGAACATCAGGAGCACAGAGAGAGGAACATCAGGAGCACAGTCAGAGGAACATCAGGAGCACAGAGAGAGGAACATCAGGAGCACAGAGAGAGGAACATCAGGAGCACAGTCAGAGGAACATCAGGAGCACAGAGAGAGGAAGATCAGGAGCACAGAGAGAGGAACATCAGGAGCACAGTCAGAGGAACATCAGGAGCACAGTCAGAGGAACATCAGGAGCACAGAGAGAGGAACATCAGGAGCACAGAGAGAGGAACATCAGGAGCACAGTCAGAGGAACATCAGGAGCACAGTCAGAGGAACATCAGGAGCACAGAGAGAGGAACATCAGGAGCACAGTCAGAGGAACATCAGGAACACAGTCAGAGGAACATCAGGAGCACAGTCAGAGGAACATCAGGAACACAGAGAGAGGAACATCAGGAGCACAGAGAGAGGAACATCAGGAGCACAGTCAGAGGAACATCAGGAGCACAGTCAGAGGAACATCAGGAGCACAGAGAGAGGAACATCAGGAGCACAGTCAGAGGAACATCAGGAGCACAGTCAGAGGAACATCAGGAGCACAGTCAGAGGAACATCAGGAGCACAGTCAGAGGAACATCAGGAGCACAGAGAGAGGAACATCAGGAGCACAGAGAGAGGAACATCAGGAGCACAGTCAGAGGAACATCAGGAGCACAGAGAGAGGAAGATCAGGAGCACAGTCAGAGGAACATCAGGAGCACAGAGAGAGGAACATCAGGAGCACAGAGAGAGGAACATCAGGAGCACAGAGAGAGGAACATCAGGAGCACAGTCAGAGGAACATCAGGAGCACAGTCAGAGGAACATCAGGAGCACAGAGAGAGGAACATCAGGAGCACAGTCAGAGGAACATCAGGAGCACAGAGAGAGGAACATCAGGAGCACAGTCAGAGGAACATCAGGAGCACAGTCAGAGGAACATCAGGAGCACAGTCAGAGGAACATCAGGAGCACAGAGAGAGGAACATCAGGAGCACAGTCAGAGGAACATCAGGAGCACAGTCAGAGGAACATCAGGAGCACAGTCAGAGGAACATCAGGAACACAGTCAGAGGAACATCAGGAGCACAGAGAGAGGAACATCAGGAGCACAGTCAGAGGAACATCAGGAGCACAGAGAGAGGAACATCAGGAGCACAGTCAGAGGAACATCAGGAGCACAGTCAGAGGAACATCAGGAGCACAGAGAGAGGAACATCAGGAGCACAGAGAGAGGAACATCAGGAGCACAGTCAGAGGAACATCAGGAGCACAGTCAGAGGAACATCAGGAGCACAGAGAGAGGAACATCAGGAGCACAGTCAGAGGAACATCAGGAGCACAGAGAGAGGAACATCAGGAGCACAGAGAGAGGAACATCAGGAGCACAGAGAGAGGAACATCAGGAACACAGTCAGAGGAACATCAGGAGCACAGAGAGAGGAACATCAGGAGCACAGAGAGAGGAACATCAGGAGCACAGAGAGAGGAACATCAGGAGCACAGTCAGAGGAACATCAGGAGCACAGAGAGAGGAACATCAGGAGCACAGTCAGAGGAACATCAGGAGCACAGTCAGAGGAACATCAGGAGCACAGAGAGAGGAACATCAGGAACACAGTCAGAGGAACATCAGGAGCACAGTCAGAGGAACATCAGGAACACAGTCAGAGGAACATCAGGAGCACAGAGAGAGGAACATCAGGAGCACAGTCAGAGGAACATCAGGAGCACAGAGAGAGGAACATCAGGAGCACAGTCAGAGGAACATCAGGAGCACAGTCAGAGGAACATCAGGAGCACAGTCAGAGGAACATCAGGAGCACAGTCAGAGGAACATCAGGAGCACAGTCAGAGGAACATCAGGAGCACAGTCAGAGGAACATCAGGAGCACAGTCAGAGGAACATCAGGAACACAGTCAGAGGAACATCAGGAGCACAGAGAGAGGAACATCAGGAGCACAGTCAGAGGAACATCAGGAGCACAGTCAGAGGAACATCAGGAACACAGTCAGAGGAACATCAGGAGCACAGAGAGAGGAACATCAGGAGCACAGTCAGAGGAACATCAGGAGCACAGTCAGAGGAACATCAGGAGCACAGAGAGGAACATCAGGAGCACAGTCAGAGGAACATCAGGAGCACAGTCAGAGGAACATCAGGAGCACAGAGAGAGGAACATCAGGAGCACAGTCAGAGGAACATCAGGAGCACAGTCAGAGGAACATCAGGAGCACAGTCAGAGGAACATCAGGAACACAGTCAGAGGAACATCAGGAGCACAGA
>NC_138230.1:287500-310000 GCF_964197995.2 Scardinius erythrophthalmus | reverse complement strand
CGGCCCGGATCGGGACTGCACAGCTCAGATCATGAGGATCCCGGGATGGACGAGCCGCCCGGATCGGGACTGCACAGCTCAGATCATGAGGATCCCGGGATGGAGGAGCGGCCCGGATCGGGACTGCACAGCTCAGATCATGAGGATCCCGGGATGGACGAGCCGCCCGGATCGGGACTGCACAGCTCAGATCATGAGGATCCCGGGATGGACGAGAGGCCCGGATCGGGACTGCACAGCTCAGATCATGAGGATCCCGGGATGGACGAGAGGCCCGGATCGGGACTGCACAGCTCAGATCATGAGGATCCCGGGATGGAGGAGCGGCCCGGATCGGGACTGCACAGCTCTGATCATGAGGATCCCGGGATGGACGAGAGGCCCGGATCGGGACTGCACAGCTCAGATCATGAGGATCCCGGGATGGACGAGAGGCCCGGATCGGGACTGCACAGCTCAGATCATGAGGATCCCGGGATGGACGAGAGGCCCGGATCGGGACTGCACAGCTCAGATCATGAGGATCCCGGGATGGAGGAGCGGCCCGGATCGGGACTGCACAGCTCAGATCATGAGGATCCCGGGATGGAGGAGCGGCCCGGATCGGGACTGCACAGCTCAGATCATGAGGATCCCGGGATGGATGACTATCAACTCGACTACCATAAACAAGCTCTGGACACGCACTAAACACTGCGACTTCTCAAAAGTTTCTTTCTGTAAAGTTTTGTTTTTTAATGGGTGCTGAATTATATTTCTGAATTATGGCCTCCTTGTTTTATTTGGTTATTTGGTGTCCTTTTGGAGTCTCCAAGTATATTTTGGAAAGACACCTTAAATTTACCTTGAAAAAAGCTTGCAGAAAATAGCTTTGTGAGAATCGCATCTCAACTCTCATCTAAACCTCTCATCTCAACTCTATTTATAGAGCTCTTTCAACTAAAACATAAATACAGTGCAGCCCTCCGACATACACTGCTTACAGAGCATTTTCTAATGCTAGAGCAAACACGTTTAAAGCGCACTCTGAAATACACCCAGTGGAGAAGCTTTAGCACAGAGAGGACGGGTTACGCCTGCAGCCTTTCAGTCTGATGCTTTACTTCGCTGGATATAGCACATGATGGCAAAATGAACGTGTTAAATAAGATAAATTACGTTAATTTCACGATAAGTGTGCGAAATCTATTGCCAGCCCTAGTTAACTCCTAACGTTCAGGTTTGCCGACTGCAGCTTTAAACGCGTGAGCTCTCTATAGTCGACTTCATAGTTCAGCAGCTGGAAAAAAGTGACTAGCGATATTGCTCCGCGGTGTCGTTATTGTTATAGTGTAATTATCAAAACGTTAAGGCTCTAGTTGTGGTTGTTTTACTGAACTGCGTTTCTGAAGCCTGCAGACACCTGAGGTATTTGAGGAACAGATCTGAACGTGTTTCTGCTGGACGAGCTCCAGGTCATCAGCTTCTCCTGACAGAGGAATCCTCTCCTATAGGAACATCTCCTACAGATCCTGACAACACGCCGTACAAACACGCTTTATAGAGGAACTACGTGTAGAAGTGCCTCCTTTCATAAGATCTCTGACCTTTCCAACACGCTTTAGGAAATGTTAAGCAGTGAAAGGGAACATCTGATGTCAGGAACTAATACAGAAAACGTGAAAATGTTCCCTTTTGATCAGTTAGCCAAAAGTCAAAAGGGTGACCTAAAATACAACAGGTGTTATTTGGACATTTTAAGAATGAAATATGAATAGAATAAGACTGGACAAGAGAAAAAAACTATAGTACATTACAACAAAAGATAACGCAACAGAGACAAACACTGAATGATAGCACAAGATTTAAAATCACAGAACAATGCAATGAGAGATCGACAGATAAACAAACCACAAAACAGAAGAAATAATGACAGAAATAGCGTACCTTGCGCATGCGCGGTGAGGACTGCCGTGAGTATCAGGACCAGGAGCGCTCGAGCCCGCATCCTCTCAGCTGACAAACACACAAATCTCTAAATCACACCCTTCAGTCACTGTTTACATGTACTCATTCAGCAGACACGCTTAACATCATCAGTGCAACAGCACAATTCACAAACCTCAGTAAAAGTTTGAACGAAACAGATTTACACAAAGTCTACTGAAGAGCGCAGCGTCAAACGTGTAAATTAATAGTTTCAAACAGTCAGACAACCTCACACTCACCTGCTGTTACAACTTAAACACAAAAGAATCGTAGGATCGGATGAGAGGAATAATCCAGTGCTGTAGGAGCGCGCGCACACACTGCAGTGACAGAATCTTCCCGCCCTCAGAACAGGCGCGAAGCAGTTCCTGCCCTTTAATTAAACTCTTCAACGTCTCACCTCAGACTCCGGCATTAGCGTCAGGCTTGTGCACAATTCAGAATTGAACTGAGAATGACTCCTTAATTCCAATTCAATTCTTGAATTTGAATTGAATTTGAATTAATGTCAAAAACAGGATCTAGAATTACAATTCGAATTTGAATTAAAGGAAGCAGAATTGCAATTCAATAAAAATTCAAAGAAATTCATATACATATTTTAAGTGAAGTGTTTAACAATTAAACTTTACAGTATATGTCAGATATGATTGCATTATAAATGAAGAGTTCAGATGCAAAAGCCTAAGTGCCATCTGAAATTTTCTTCTAGAATGATCATTTTTATCAAGCTTGTATATTTAAGTTCAGTAATTTCACTTAAATGACAATTAATAGGTAATTTTCATTGCCATTTAAGTGAAATTACTGAACTTAAATATACGAGCTTGATAAAATTTATCATTTTAGAAGAAAATTTCAGATGGCACTCAGAGGCTTTTGCATCTGAACTCTTCAAAAAATATTAGTTTGAACTATTTGTACAGATTACATTAAAATTATATGTTTTCCCCAGCAATGAATGTTAAAAGCTCTAGTCACAGAACAAATAATTAAATTTGATTTATTGTAATTGTATTTAGTTGTATTACTGAGGTAAAATGTTTAATTCAATTAGCTACTAAATCAACTTAAAACGAAATTGCTTTGCATTGATAAAGTTATCAAAATAAAGTAATCCAAACCACATTTATAATGGGTAACTAATAACAGTAAGCAATAACATTTCCAAAGTAACCTTCCTAACACTGAATGCATGCGAGACTCAACCCATTCTTTCTGTTGTGTGACTGAGTGGAATTTCTTTGAATTGCCATGAATTTAATTCCACTTCCTGTCATTCCAATTCAAATTCAATTCAACGTCCTCTGGGGCGGAGTAAATTCAATTCAAATTCAAATTCATGAATTGAAAGGAGGCCAATTCTGAAATTCTGAATTTTGCACAAGCCTGATTAGCGTAATACTGTCCTGTTTCACTTTATACTCAATGTTACGGGGTTCATTCAGTCCATGGATTGTGTAAATGCATATACAAATCAGTTTGACAGAGAATAATGCATTAAGTCAAACCTTTTGACTAACTGATCAAGAGTGAGGAAAACAATCAAGCGAAGGTGACGAAGGAGGATTACACTGAGAAGACAACCGTCCTCTGACACATTTACAGTTTCTCAATGCTAATGTTGCTGTTAGCCATCCAAAATAACTAATAATTCCAACCTCTTTGTAGACATTCCTCAATTGTATGAACCATTCCTTTATGACTCTAATCAAGTCTAGTCGCTTTTATTTTTATAGCTCTTTATACAATACAGAGATTGTTCCAAAGCAGCTTTATAGTGATAACAGGACAATAATGATAAGATGATGCAAACAGAGTTCAACTCAGCTGTAAATCAGCTCAAAAAAAGAAGAAAATAGTGTCATCATATTCAAAGTCTACAGAAAAACAATCGCATGAAAGCTGATCTCACACGCATCAGAAATCAATACTGTTCAAAGGTTGACTCATAATTACTATACATTACTGTACTGTACATCACACTTCTCTACAGTGAAGAACACATAACCAAAACACACACACACACACACACACACACACACTAACACACATGAAGAAGTGTTGCGTTACACCCTCACTGTAAGAGTATAGGTTCAGTTCACTGAGGTAAAGTTTTCATAGCATGTATAATAACAGTAACTGAAATTATTTGTTTTTGAATGAAATATAATAATGAATCATGGTAAGATATTAAATAGTTAGTTAGGGGTCCGTCTTCAGGCAACAGAAGGGATGCAAGTGGAAGTGCTAGTAAGCAAATTTCTGTCAAACTCGGTAAAGATTTGTAGAAGTAGTAAGAGTATATGGCAGTGTGGCGCTTTGAATGGAGTCACCCCTCACACTCACACACACACACACACACACACACACACACACAGCTGGATGTGTCGGTACTGGCACACTGGAATGCTGCTCCCTCCCCAGGTCAGGAGCCTGACAATCACTCATTTATACACACACACACACACACACACACACACACACACACACACACACACACACACACACACACACACACACACACACACACACACACACACACACACAATTCATCTGTGGAGGCTTCTCCTCTGACATGAAGCCGCTGGCTGAGGGTTTCAATCACCGCTTAATAATCTGTCACTCAGCGACAATCCTATGCAGCAAAAGAGATGTTAAGTTCCTCACGCCTCAGTTCTAACCCTGAGTTAGGAGAATCCCTTCCTGAAACACCAATACTCTCCAAGTCCAGAGTGTCATCTCACATGCACAACTATAGGGCAGGATTTAATCCATGGTGTTTTGATTGGATGATAAAAAAGTGAGCACTGCAAACATCAGACGACAAATCTGAGATTTGATTAAATAAAAGAAAAATACAGAATGCATGGAGGAATTGTTCACAGTAAGACCAGTGACATCAGGCATTATGAACGCTAACACTACATGACAAAGTTCCATTAGTTAATATTAGTTAGTCTCCTTGCAGTCAATAATTTTATCCCATAAAACTCATCTTTGATAATCAAAAAGACATATTTAACGTCACACACCCTTATTTTTAAGATAAGATACAACTATATTGATCCCCAAGGGGAAATGAGGCGTTACAACAACAGGACAAAAACTAATATTACACTTAAGACGACAAAAAACATATTGCAACTGTATATATTCCAAACATAAATTATGTAGGAAGACCAAAAAATATAAAAAAATAAAAAATATCGTAAATATTTGTGAATTTTTTTATTTAAACCTTTATTTAACCAGGAGAATCCCACTGAGATTAAGAACCTCTTTTGCAAGGGTGACCTGGCCAAGACAGACAGCAGCATATAAAAAATAATACAAACATATAGGTACAGACAAATAACACAGAAAACTAGAACTAACACTTCATAAAATCATTTAAAATCATTTTTACAATCTAAAAACATTTACATATTAAGGCATCTGCCTCCACGTCTTTCATTTTGGATTTAAATGCGTTTAGCGAGATTAGTTCAGTGAGTTTCAAGTCCTTTTGCAACGTATTCCAGCTGAAGGTGCAGAATACAGAAATGCCTTCTTTCCCATTTCCGTACGAGTCTTTTGCACAGAGAGCATTACAAAGTCCTGAGAATGCAAAAAGTGTCACCCATTGGTTTTCTGTATGATATGAACACATAGGTAGCTTGGCAGCAGACCAAGAATTGCCTTATATATGAAAGTGTACTAATGACATAGCCTTCGCGTGGCTAGAGGAGGCCATCCAGCCCGAGAGTATAGCTCACAGTGGCGAGTCCAGCCCGAGAGTATAGCTCACAGTGGCGAGTCCAGCCCGAGAGTATAGCTCACAGTGGCGAGTCCAGCCCGAGAGTATAGCTCACAGTGGCGAGTCCAGCCCGAGAGTATAGCTCACAGTGGCGAGTCCAGCCCGAGAGTATAGCTCACAGTGGCGAGTCCAGCCCGAGAGTATAGCTCACAGTGGCGAGTCCAGCCCGAGAGTATAGCTCACAGGGGCGAGTCCAGCCCGAGAGTATAGCTCACAGGGGCGAGTCCAGCCCGAGAGTATAGCTCACAGGGGCGAGTCCAGCCCGAGAGTATAGATCACAGGGGCGAGTCCAGCCCGAGAGTACAGCTCACAGTGGGGAGTCCAGCCCGAGAGTACAGCTCACAGTGGCGAGTCCAGCCCGAGAGTATAGCTCACAGTGGCGAGTCCAGCCCGAGAGTATAGCTCACAGGGGCGAGTCCAGCCAGAGAGTATAGCTCACAGGGGCGAGTCCAGCCCGAGAGTATAGCTCACAGTGGCGAGTCCAGCCCGAGAGTATAGCTCACAGGGGCGAGTCCAGCCCGAGAGTATAGCTCACAGTGGCGAGTCCAGCCCGAGTATAGCTCACAGTGGCGAGTCCAGCCCGAGAGTATAGCTCACAGGGGCGAGTCCAGCCCGAGAGTATAGCTCACAGTGGCGAGTCCAGCCCGAGAGTATAGCTCACAGGGGCGAGTCCAGCCCGAGAGTATAGCTCACAGTGGGGAGTCCAGCCCGAGAGTATAGCTCACAGTGGGGAGTCCAGCCCGAGAGTATAGCTCACAGGGGCGAGTCCAGCCCGAGAGTATAGCTCACAGGGGCGAGTCCAGCCCGAGAGTACAGCTCACAGTGGCGAGTCCAGCCCGAGTGTATAGCTCACAGTGGCGAGTCCAGCCCGAGAGTATAGCTCACAGGGGCGAGTCCAGCCCGAGAGTATAGCTCACAGTGGCGAGTCCAGCCCGAGAGTATAGCTCACAGTGGCGAGTCCAGCCCGAGAGTATAGCTCACAGTGGCGAGTCCAGCCCGAGTATAGCTCACAGTGGCGAGTCCAGCCCGAGAGTATAGCTCACAGGGGCGAGACCAGCCCGAGAGTATAGCTCACAGTGGCCAGTCCAGCCCGAGTGTATAGCTCACAGGGGCGAGTCCAGCCCGAGAGTATAGCTCACAGGGGCGAGTCCAGCCCGAGAGTATAGCTCACAGTGGCGAGTCCAGCCCGAGAGTATAGCTCACAGTGGCGAGTCCAGCCCGAGAGTATAGCTCACAGGGGCGAGTCCAGCCCGAGAGTATAGTCAAGTCAAGTCAAGTCAAGTTTATTTATATAGCGCTTTTCACAACACAGGTTGTATCAAAGCAGCTTCACAGTAATAAATTAGAACAATACATGAATGTTTGTTTCTAGTGGAACGTCTACGTTTGGTAATGCTGATCAATAGTATCGTTGATTGATTAATTAAATTAAATATCCCCAAATATCCCCAACTGAGCAAGCCAAAGGCAACAGTGGCAAGGAACCGAAAAACTCCATCAGGTGACCTAATGGAGAAAAAAAAAAACCTTGGGAGAACCCGGGCTCAGTCGGGGGCCAGTTCTCCTCTGGCGTTTATGAACTAGAGGTCGGATTTAACTGTAGGATTAAAAGTATTATATGAATGCCTGGCTGAAGAGATGCGTCTTTAATCTAGTTTTAAACTGGGAGAGCGAGTCTGAGCAACGAACAGTATCCGGAAGACTATTCCAGAGTTTTGGTGCTAAATGTGAAAATGCTCTCCCTCCTTTGGTGGATCTGGATATCCTAGGTATGACCAAAAGCCTCGAATTTAGTGACCTTAAAGAGCGCGATGGATTATAGGGCGATAGAAGATCCGTTAAATATACTGGAGCTAAGCCGTTTAGGGCTTTATAAGTCAGTAGCAATACCTTGTAATTAATACGGGACTTTATAGGTAACCAATGTAGGGATGATAAAATCGGTGTTATATGATCATATTTTCTTGATCTAGTTAGAACTCTAGCGGCGGCATTTTGGACTAACTGTAGCTTGTTTATTGAGGATGCAGGACAACCGGCTAATAACGCATTACAGTAATCTAGTCTCGAGGTCATGAATGCATGAACTAACTTTTCTACATCAGAAACTGATAGCATATTACGTAGCTTAGCAATGTTTCTAAGGTGGAAAAAGGCTGTTCTTGTAACATATGAAATATGATTTTCAAAAGACAGGTTGCAGTCTAATATAACACCCAGGTCTTTTACTGTAGAGGATGAAGTAACAGGACATCCTACTATGTTAAAGTTGTATTGTGAGAGGTTTTGTGGGTGGTTTTTTGAACCGATAAGTAGTACCTCTGTCTTGTCTGGATTTAATAAAAGAAAATTATGCGTCATACAATCTTTTATATCATTAACACACTCTGTCAATTTGGATAATTTAGCGTTTTCATCCGGCCGTGATGAAATATAGATTTGATTGTCATCAGCATAACAATGGAAACTAATTCCATGTTTCCTTATAATATTTCTAAGTGGCAGCATATATATTGGGAATAATAGAGGGCCTAACACAGATCCCTGCGGCACTCCATAGTTTACTGGAGTTATGATAGATTTTTCTCCATTTAAATAAACAAAATGGTAGCGGTCAGATAAATACGATCTAAACCAGCTTAATGCTTGTCCTTGAACACCAGTATAATTTTGTAGTCGATCTAAGAGTATTGTATGATCTATAGTATCGAACGCAGCACTAAGATCAAGTAAAACTAATATTGAGATACAGCCTTGGTCAGAAGCTAAAAGTAAATTATTTGTTATTTTAACGAGCGCAGTTTCAGTGCTATGATGCGGCCTGAACCCAGACTGAAACTTTTCATAGGTGTCATTTTCTTGTAAGAAAGAGCCCAGTTGAGCGGACACAACTTTTTCTAGTATTTTAGACATAAAAGGTAGATTTGAAATGGGTCTATAATTTACTAGATTATTCGGATCTAATCGTGGTTTCTTAATGAGAGGTTTTATAACTGCCAGTTTAAATGTTTTTGGAACATAACCTAAAGATAAAGACGAGTTAATAATATTGAGGAGAGGCTCTTCCACTACAGGTAACACTTCTTTCAATAGTTTAGTTGGTATAGGATCTAGTAAACATGTTGTTGTTTTAGATGAAGTGATAAGTTTATTTAACTCTTTTTGTTCTATAGTTGTAAAGCACTGTAATTGTTCTTGCGGGGTGATAATTGAGGCTGAATTATAAGGCGCGATTGAGGATTGAACGTTTACAATTGTGGTTCTGATGTTTTCTATTTTCTCAGTGAAGAACTTCATGAAATCATTACTACTAAACTGTAATGGAATATTTTGTTCAGGAGACATCTGTTTATTTGTTAGTCTCGCCACGGTGTTAAATAAGAACTTAGGATTGTTATGGTTGTTTTCTATTAGTTTGCGTAGATGCTCAGCCCTGGCCGCTTTTAGGGCCTTTTTATAACGTGACATACTGTCTTTCCATGCGATTCTAAAGACCTCTAAGTTGGTTTGTTTCCATTTACGCTCTAAATTACGGGTTTCTCTCTTTAGAACACGCGTAGTATTGTTGTACCATGGTGCTTTACTTTTCTCTCTGACCTTTTTTAATCTAATGGGCGCAACAATATCCAATGATCCAGAGAGAATGGTGCTCATAGTGCTAGTTAATTCCTCAAGTTCATCTGTTTGTTTGGGTTCACTGAGCAGCTGAGACAGATCCGATAAACAATTTGAAAAATTATCTATGGTGGATGGAAGGATTGTTCTGCCTAATCGATAACGCGGCGCAGCATGATATATTACAGGAGTACGTAATATGCAAGTTACCATGTAATGGTCAGTGACATCGTCACTTTGTGGAATGATATCTATATCGGTTGGATCGGTTCCATGTGATATAATTAAATCGAGTGTATGATTAAATCGATGAGTCGGTCCGGTAATGTTTTGCTTGACCCCAAAGGAGTTTAATAAATCTGTAAACGCAGCCCCTAACGCATCATTTTGATTATCTACATGGGTATTAAAGTCTCCAACAATTAATGCTTTATCGAAGTTAACTAATAGGTCTGAGAGAAAATCTGCAAACTCTTTTAGGAAATCAGCGTAAGGCCCAGGCGGTCTATATACGGTAGCCAAGGCTAGAGATAATAGGGATGTTTTTCGAACATCTAAGAGCGTAACATTTAGTACAAGTACTTCAAATGAAATAAACTTATAACCCGTTTTCTGAGTAACATTGAGAAAATCTCTATAGATTGTTGCAACACCGCCGCCACGACCAATCAGACGGGGCTCGTGCTTATAGGAGTATCCTGCTGGAGTAGACTCATTTAGACCGAAATAATCATTTGGTTTAAGCCAGGTTTCAGTAAGGCAAAGTACATCGAAGCTATTATCTGTGACTATTTCATTTACAATAACTGCCTTAGGTGTGAGTGATCTAATGTTTAGAAGACCTAGCTTTAAAAATTGTTTTTGATTACCAATAGCAACATTTTCTGGTTTAATAACAATTAGATTTTTTCTAGATCCTGCAGTAGATTTATGATTTGATCTCACTAAACGAGGAATAGACACAGTTTCTATGCAATGTTCTACACTATTTATATCAGTTAAATTGGTGCAGCAGAGACTATGATTTGGACTTTTGGTTACTAGTCAAAGTATAGCTCACAGTGGCGAGTCCAGCCCGAGAGTATAGCTCACAGTGGGGAGTCCAGCCCGAGAGTATAGCTCACAGGGGCGAGTCCAGCCCGAGAGTATAGCTCACAGTGGGGAGTCCAGCCCGAGAGTATAGCTCACAGGGGCGAGTCCAGCCCGAGAGTATAGCTCACAGTGGGGAGTCCAGCCCGAGAGTATAGCTCACAGTGGCGAGTCCAGCCCGAGAGTACAGCTCACAGGGGCGAGTCCAGCCCGAGAGTACAGCTCACAGGGGCGAGTCCAGCCCGAGAGTATAGCTCACAGTGGCGAGTCCAGCCCGAGAGTACAGCTCACAGGGGCGAGTCCAGCCCGAGAGTATAGCTCACAGGGGCGAGTGCAGCCCGAGAGTACAGCTCACAGTGGCGAGTCCAGCCCGAGAGTATAGCTCACAGGGGCGAGTCCAGCCCGAGAGTACAGCTCACAGTGGCGAGTCCAGCCCGAGAGTATAGCTCACAGGGGCGAGTGCAGCCCGAGAGTATAGCTCACAGTGGCGAGTCCAACCCGAGAGTAAAGCTCACAGTGGGGAGTCCAGCCCGAGAGTATAGGTCACAGGGGCGAGTCCAGCCCGAGAGTATAGCTCACAGTGGCGAGTCCAGCCCGAGAGCATAGCTCACAGGGGCGAGTCCAGCCCGAGAGTATAGCTCACAGTGGCGAGTCCAGCCCGAGAGTATAGCTCACAGTGGCGAGTCCAGCCCGAGAGTATAGCTCACAGGGGCGAGTCCAGCCCGAGAGTATAGCTCACAGTGGCGAGTCCAGCCCGAGAGTATAGCTCACAGGGGCGAGTCCAGCCCGAGAGTATAGCTCACAGGGGCGAGTCCAGCCCGAGAGTATAGATCACAGGGGCGAGTCCAGCCCGAGAGTACAGCTCACAGTGGGGAGTCCAACGCGAGAGTACAGCTCACAGTGGCGAGTCCAGCCCGAGAGTATAGCTCACAGTGGCGAGTCCAGCCCGAGAGTACAGCTCACAGTGGGGAGTCCAACGCGAGAGTACAGCTCACAGTGGCGAGTCCAGCCCGAGAGTATAGATCACAGGGGCGAGTCCAGCCCGAGAGTACAGCTCACAGTGGGGAGTCCAACGCGAGAGTACAGCTCACAGTGGCGAGTCCAGCCCGAGAGTACAGCTCACAGTGGGGAGTCCAACGCGAGAGTACAGCTCACAGTGGCGAGTCCAGCCCGAGAGTATAGCTCACAGTGGCGAGTCCAGCCCGAGAGTATAGCTCACAGGGGCGAGTCCAGCCCGAGAGTATAGCTCACAGTGGCGAGTCCAGCCCGAGAGTATAGCTCACAGTGGCGAGTCAGCGCTTTGCAGTTTGTAATGAACCTCAACGAAGCATGGTAAGCTGTCAATCATATGAAAATTCTGTGCAGAAGTATGCATATATAAAAGATCACCATAGTCCAGAACAGATAAGGAAGTGGTGGCCACAAGTCGTTTTTTTTACATTAAAAGAAAAACCCTAATATCGAAAAATTTCGAAAATAAAAACCCAATTTTAGCCTCAGCTTTTTCACCACGTACAGCACATGTGGTTTAAAAGTCAGGGAGTCATCAATCAAAAGACCCAGGTATTTATAGGAGTTAACAACCTCTATTTCACTTCCCCCCCATAGTGACGATCAGAGGGAGGCTTTGTGGCCTGGTCCTAGATTTAGTAAACAACATAAGTTTGGTCTTATCTCCATTTACACATAATTTCAGCTGCATAAGGGTGTTTTGGACTTCAATAAATGCATTTTGCAAATATTCAATTGCTTGTACAAGAGTTGACGCACTGCAATATATGACAGTATCATCAGCATAAAAATGAAGATTAGCATTTAACACATTTAGACCCATATTGTTCATATAAATAGTGAATAAAAGTGGACCTAATACAGAGCCCTGTGGTACACCCTTAGTGACTGCTACAGTACTGGAACATAGACCATCACATCTAATACACTGAGAGCGATCACCAAGCAACTGCTTGCTCTGAAAGTCCTGAGTTAATAAGTCTAAGTTTCAAAACTTCCTGATCAACTGTATCGAAAGCTTTGGACAGGTCAATAAAGAGTAATGCCGAATGTTGCTTCTTGTCAAGTGCAACAAAAACGTCATTTACCACCTTCATTGCAGCTGTGATGCTGCTATGTCTTTTTCTGAAGCCTGATTGATATGTAGATAAAACTATATCTACATAAAATATAAAATATAAGTATATGGGTAAATATACTCCTAAAAAAATAAAACTCCAACAAGTCAAATTGGTCAACAAGTCCCATGGTAGTGTCAGTACTGAGAACAGTAACCCTAACCCTTTTATTTTGACGGCACACACACACTCTCACTCTCACACCCACACACAAACTCACACACACACTCTCTCTCTCTCTCAAACACACACACACACACACACACACACACACACACACACACACACACACACACACACACACACACACACACACACACTCTCTCTCTCTCTCTCTCTCTCTCACACACACACTCTCTCTCTCTCTCTCTCTCACACACACACACTCTCACTCTCACACCCACACACAAACTCACACACACACTCTCTCTCTCTCAAACACACACACACACACACACACACACACACACACACACACACACACACACACTCTCTCTCTCTCTCTCTCTCTCTCTCACACACACACACACACACACACACACACACACACACACACACACACACTCACACACTCTCACGCCCACACAGACACACACTCTCTCTCTCTCTCTCACACACACAAACACTCTCACACACACACACTCACACACTCTCTCTCTCTCTCTCACACACCCACACACACTCTCTCTCTCTCACACAAACTCACACTCTCTCTCTCTCTCTCACACACACACACACACACACACACACACACTCTCACACACCCACACAGACACACACACACTCTCACACACCCACAGACACACACACACACACTAACTCTCTCTCTCACACACACACACTCACTCACTCACTAACAAAAACACTCACTCTCTCATACACACTCACTCACTCTCTCTCTCACACACACAGACATACACACTCACTTTCTCACACAATCACACACAGAGACACTCTCTCTCTCTCTCTCTCTCAGACACACACATACGCTCTCTCACTCTCTCTCTCTCTCTCACACACACACACAAACACAAGATTCTGTATCCCTCTTACTCTTTTGCTGCCATCTAGTGGACTGATCATGGCAGTGTTTCACAAGAAACGCCATTTGTTCCCATCCTGCAGAACGTGTGTGTTTGAATTGACAACCAGGAGTTTCCCAAATGGAAAAGGCAAAGTTTAAGAAAAAACAAAAGTGTAAAACTAAAAAAACAAAACCCTTTTTTTATTGGGAGCTTTCGTTTCTTCCACACAATATGACTAGAATTTCAGACACTCTCTCTTTCTTCCACATGCAGAACCTCTGACTCCCACCAGAACAGCAGAGACCGGGTCTGTAAGCAGCAGCTGCTGATGGAACCACTATCTGCCGGCGCCACAGAACGCAACAGTCAAAAACAGGACGGCGGACTGGATCATTTAGCAAAACACAAAAAAAGTAATTTAAAAAAACTTTTTGCCATTAAATTATCTGATACGTTGTCTGATACGATTAGAATGCCACATAACCATAAAATATAACATTTACTCATCTAATCTGTGACGTATAAAAGAAACAGTTAAAACAGTTAAAGTCGCACAACAGAACGCCTGAACACCGTAGCCGTTTCACCAGCAGCTGTAGCTTAAAGTACCTCAACTTAACGTAACCATGGTTCCCTGAGAGAGGGAACGAGACACTGCTTCACTAGCTGACGCTTTAGGGAAACTCCTTTCACCAAAAATATCTGAATCGAGCCATTACAACTGCAATAGCTAATGGCGCTCGCACACTCAAGCTATATAGCGCAGCACAGAGCGCGATTGCCTCAGAATCTTGCTGTGAGTGAGAGCACACATGTAAAGCAAAGTAACTTGCGCATTGTCTCTACCCTCAGCGAACCAGGGTTATATTACGTAACCCGGAATGTTCCCTTTCTAGGTCGGTCTCTCGACACAGTGCCGTAGCGATCTCTCACGAACGGCAGAAATGCACGCGTTTCCACAAACCATTCTTGCAAACCCAAGCTAAAGCAGCCGCTGCCGTTAGCCTAGCAGTGTCTGAACGGGCTTCAGAGGGACGCTCTGTCCTGAACACACGCAGTCGGAGCAGTGAGTATCGCCTGAACCCGTTCTCATGACAGGTGCGCGATCGTCGCTGGCGAATCCACAGGAATGTGATGACTGAGAGGCTGAAGCTCTTCTGCATGTTCACAGACAGGCCAAGACGCGCTGATTGGGCTAGCAGTTTGTGCTAGTCTCTCCAGCACACTGCGGCACAGGCGCTCCAGATCGCATCGGGCTCCATGTGTGAACAGGAGGACGGCCGTCGCTGAGCTGATTCCGATCTGGATCGTGTCGGAGGGGGAACGCCAGCCACTATCTGTGCTGTGGGAAGGACTCCAGGTCTTCCTCGTCCAGGGACTACAGGAGCGTTTTTTTTTTTCTCTTCTAAACCCTTTTTTCTTATCTGTAGTAATATGATTTATTTGTAGAAATTATGTGAATATTCCCAAACACTCCACAGTGCATCATCTGAATGGGACTGAATAACTGCAAGTTTTCAGAAACACACACCTGAACTCAGATATAAACAATCAAAAGACAAAAAGTTGTTGAATAAATTACCATTTTTAATATTTTTTAGAACATTTGATAAAGGAAAAAGAAAGAAGGAACATCACCCTCTAATTAAGCAAAATATTTCTAGAGTTCATTTGAACAGGTGTCTAAGACAAAATTAAATTCACAGAATAAAGCTTCATGTGCATCCCTTTACATAAACGTACAAAACACATCCGGCAGAGAATCACATCGGCATAAAATTATATTTCAGCTGTGAAGCGACACAAACTACAGCTCATAACATGGTGTCGAACTGTGATGTTTAACAACTTCAAAATGTAAAAGGTGAAATGAAAGTTCATAAATACAGCCAGTAAAACAACTGCAGAAAGACAGACGTGTGTATCTGACATCACTGAGCACTACCATCACCGTTTCAGTGTGTGTGTGTGTGTATATGTGAGAGAGAGATTGTGAGTGTGTGTGTCCTCAGGTCACCTGTAATGATCATAGTCCTGCAGCACTGCGATAGTGGATAGACGGTTCTGCAGTGGTGAGACGGTTCCGTAGGGTGAGACGGTTCTGCAGTGGTGAGATGGTTCCGTAGGGTGAGACGGTTCTGCAGTGGTGAGATGGTTCCGTGTGGTGAGACGGTTCTGCAGTGGAGAGACTGTTCTGCAGTGGTTAGTGGTGAGACGGTTCTGCAGTGGCGAGACTGTTCTGCAGTGGTAAGATGGTTCTGCAGTGGTGAGACGGTTCTGCAGTGGTGAGACGGTTCTGCAGTGGCGAGACTGTTCTGCAGTGGTAAGATGGTTCTGCAGTGGTGAGACGGTTCTGCAGTGGCTAGACTGTTCTGCAGTGGTAAGATGGTTCTGCAGTGTTCTGCAGTGGAGAGAGGGTTCTGCAGTGGTGAGACGGTTCTGCAGTGGAGAGACGGTTCTGCAGTGATCTGCAGTGGAGAGAGTTCTGCAGTGGTGAGAGGGTTCTGCAGTGCTGAGACGGTTCTTGAGGGTGAGATGTTCTGCTGTGATGAGAAGGTTCTGGAGGGTGAGACGGTTCTGCAGTGGAGAGATGGTTCTGCAGTGATCTGCAGTGGAGAGAGGGTTCTGCAGTTATCTGCAGTGGAGAGACGGTTCTGCAGTGGTGAGAGGGTTCTGCAGTGTTCTGCAGTGGAGAGACAGTTCTGCAGTGCTGAGACGGTTCTTGAGGGTGAGACGGTTCTGCTGTGATGAGACGGTTCTGCAGTGATCTGCAGTGGAGAGACAGTTCTGCAGTGGTGAGACGGTTCTGCAGTGATCTGCAGTGGAGAGACAGTTCTGCATTGGTGAGACGGTTCTGCAGTGATCTGCAGTGGAGAGAGGGTTCTGCAGTGGTGAGACGGTTCTGCAGTGGAGAGACGGTTCTGCAGTGATCTGCAGTGGAGAGAGTTCTGCAGTGGTGAGAGGGTTCTGCAGTGCTGAGACGGTTCTTGAGGGTGAGATGTTCTGCTGTGATGAGAAGGTTCTGGAGGGTGAGACGGTTCTGCAGTGGAGAGATGGTTCTGCAGTGATCTGCAGTGGAGAGAGGGTTCTGCAGTTATCTGCAGTGGAGAGACGGTTCTGCAGTGGTGAGAGGGTTCTGCAGTGTTCTGCAGTGGAGAGACAGTTCTGCAGTGCTGAGACGGTTCTTGAGGGTGAGACGGTTCTGCTGTGATGAGACGGTTCTGCAGTGATCTGCAGTGGAGAGACAGTTCTGCAGTGGTGAGACGGTTCTGCAGTGATCTGCAGTGGAGAGACAGTTCTGCATTGGTGAGACGGTTCTGCAGTGATCTGCAGTGGAGAGAGGGTTCTGCAGTGATCTGCAGTGGAGAGACGGTTCTGCAGTGATCTGCAGTGGTGAGAGGGTTCTGCAGTGGAGACAGTTCTGCAGTGCTGAGACGGCTCTTGAGGGTGAGACGTTCTGCTGTGATGAGAAGGTTCTGGAGGGTGAGACGGTTCTGCAGTGGAGAGATGGTTCTGCAGTGATCTGCAGTGGACAGAGGGTTCTGCAGTGATCTGCAGTGGAGAGACGGTTCTGCAGTGGTGAGAGGGTTCTGCAGTGGAGAGACAGTTCTGCAGTGCTGAGACGGTTCTTGAGGGTGAGACGGTTCTGCTGTGATGAGACGGTTCTGGAGGGTGAGACGGTTCTGCGGTGGAGAGATGGTTCTGCAGTGGTGAGACAGTTCTGGAGGGTGAGACGGTTCTGGAGGGTGAGACGGTTCTGCAGTGGTGAGATGGTTCTGCAGTGGTGAGATGGTTCTGCAGTGGTGAGATGGTTCTGCAGTGGTGAGACAGTTCTGGAGGGTGAGAGTTCTGGAGGGTGAGACGGTTCTGCAGTGGTGAGATGGTTCTGGAGAGCAAGACGGTTCTGGAGGGTGAGACGGTTCTGCAGTGGAGAGACGGTTCTGCAGTGGAGAGACGGTTCTGCTGTGATGAGAAGGTCCTGGAGAGTGAGACGGTTCTGCAGTGGTGAGACGGTTCTGGAGAGCGAGACGGTTCTGGAGAGTGAGATGGTTCTGCAGTGGTGAGACGGTTCTGGAGAGTGAGAAGGTTCTGGAGAGTGAGATGGTTCTGCAGTGGTGAGACGGTTCTGGAGAGCGAGACGGTTCTGGAGAGTGAGATGGTTCTGCAGTGGTGAGACGGTTCTGGAGAGTGAGAAGGTTCTGCAGTGGAGAGACGGTTCTGTTGTGATGAGAAGGTTCTGGAAAGTGAAATGGTTCTACAGCGCTGCGATCTTGCTGGCCTCACGCACTCCACTCAGATACGCCCCCGTCACCGTCTGAGGAAAGTGTCTGTTTGTCGCCTGCAGAGTAGAGAAACTAATTAGCAATGCTGAAAATGATCATCTGGTAAAAACAGTGCGGTCAGTAAGGGGTTTTATGACTGCTCTTACGACAAATCTAGCATGGCAGTTTCTGACACTGGACAGACATTAAAATAAATATAAGAAAGGAGACCAATTCTTTCAAAACATATAAATATGAGTAAAGCAATAAGTAGAGATGAATATCAGTTATTAATTCTTCCTGTGTCTTGTTTTAGTTCTAATTGTTTCAAAGCAGCTTCACTGTAATAAACGTCTCGGTTACTAGCGTAACCTCGGTTCCCCGAGATAACAGGAACGAGTATTGCATTTACTAGACGCTATTGGAAAACTCCTTTTTCTCAGATTATTGAAGCCTTTTATTCAATACTGCAGTGCTACCACACAGCCATAACAGTGCAGTGTTCTGCGCGCGCTTATTGGCTGAGCAGTGGGAGCTGCATGAACCGATGGCGACGTATCTGCGCGAGCCAATCAGGGCACAGAACCCGGAAGGTGCGGGGCATCTGCCTATATTAGCAGCTGGTCTCGCCATAGGATTCAGATTTATACTCCTTCAGCAGCTATCCTGCATTTACTATGGGCGCCGAAGCAGAGCCACAAAGCCACGCCTCCGCCCAGTCAAACCACCAGCCAGCTCACTGTCTCCCAGCCAGAGAATCCCTTTCCTGAGGGCAGTTCTCTAGCACCCGAGCGCTCAGACCATCCAGCGGCTTGCAATATTGTTCGGAGCAGGGGCCTTTTCCCCTCTCAGAACCTTACAGAGGATGCTAGGGCTAATGCCTCCACGTCATCAGTCCTTCCGCTGGGCTTGCTGCCCCCTGCAGTACTGGCTGAAACCCCAGGTCCCAACTCACGCCTGGCGATCAGATCACCTTTGTGTCAAGGTGGACCACGTCTGCATCAGAGCCCGGGCTTATTGGAGGGACCCCAGCCGAGACCGGTCTGGACTGAGGTCTCGGTCTCAAGGAGGAAAGTGATTACAGCAGATGCTTCTAACTCTGTGTGAGGGCAGACCGACTTCCAGCTCCTGGTCCAGCTCGGGGAAACGCTGCATATCAACTGCCTGGAAATGATGTCGGTTTTATGGCCCTCAAAACCTTCCTACCAGACCTGACGGCACCTAGTCCGGTCGGTCAACATGGCTGTGGTGTCCTACATAAACCACCAGGGTGGGCTCAGGTCGAGGCCTCTGTACAGGCTAGCCCGACACCTCTCCTCATGGGCACAACGCAACCT
Organism: Scardinius erythrophthalmus; assembly: GCF_964197995.2. Classification (NCBI taxonomy): domain Eukaryota; kingdom Metazoa; phylum Chordata; class Actinopteri; order Cypriniformes; family Leuciscidae; genus Scardinius; species Scardinius erythrophthalmus. The sequence continues at coordinate 290,776 of NC_138230.1, read as the reverse complement.
GAGCTCTCTGAGAGCAGGTCATGTGCCCTGCAGACTGAACCAGGGAGCAGACATGCTGTCCCGGAGGAACATGCTCATGCCCAGACAGTTCAAACGATCTGGAGCATCTTCGGCAGGGCAGAGGGCGACCTCTTCACCTCAGAAGGAAACTCTCACTGCCCAATATTCTTCATAAAGAACATGGATGCGCTGGGCCATTCCCCTTTACACCTTTCCTCCTCAGCTGCTCGCAGCCTCTTGGTCAATTCCCCGGAGGAAAGACCTCCTTTCCCAGGCAAACAGGAAAGTCTGGCATCCCCAACCCGAGCTGTGGGTCCTCCACGAATGGCCCCTCCACGGGAACTTGCGGGCCTCCCAGCGAGAGTCCTGAACACTATCCCTGAGGCTTGAGCTCTGTCCACGAGATGCCTCTACGCCCTTAAAAGCTCTGCTTTCCCAGACTGGTGTTCAGTCTGGAACCAAGACCCTATTCATGTGAAGTACCACTGGTGCTTTCTTTCCTACAGGAGCTAATAGACGCGGGTCATAGCAGAACACCACACTCCTGTGGCCAGCCAGTCGCTGGGTAGAAGCAACCTGGTTGTTCACTTCTTGAAAGGGGCAAGGAGGCTCAACCTGTCTCGTCCTCTTACCATACCTTCTTGGGACCTATCCACGGTCCTCAAAGGGCCCCCCTTCGAGCCGCTACAGTCGGCCGAGCTACGGCCACTTTCGTTTAAGACCGCACTCCTGCTAGCGCTAGCAAATGTTTCGAAAGGGAACAGGAAAGTAACAGAATCAGTGATAAATTCACATTCAGTTGTAAAGCAGCTCTACAGAAGACAATAGAGTCAATTATGCAACAGTCAGTGACATAGTCTCTTTTGTTTTACTCTGCCACAATGACGTAAATCAGTGAGGTTCAAATATTAATATATTCAACTAAAAAGTAATCTACAGTCCTTGTTTTCTCCCACTTGCAGTGAAGTGCAGTGAAATGATGTCCAGTGCATGATCGTAAACAGACACACAGACAGGAGTCTGACCTCGCCGGCGAAGAACAGCTTTCCCTGTACGTCTTCGGCCATGATGTCGTAGACCTCGCCGCTGCCGCCCGTCTTCACGAAGCTGTAGGACATCTGAGCCCACGGGTCTCTGCTCCAGTGGGTCACCAAGAACTTCACCGGATCCGGAACCTCCTGCAACACCACATCAGAACAATACAAGTCACTGACGATCGTCACGAGAGCAAGATTACAGATGACCCGTCAGACATGTATTAATATCAGAGTTAACAGACATTTGGGTCTTGATAAATATCTATAGATATCTTTCCTGGAGCTCAAACAGTAGAGCGTTGGCGATTGCAACGCCACGGTCATGGGTTCAATTCCCAGGGAAAGCAAGATTTGATAAGAATGTAAATGTGTACCTTGAAATGCAATGCAAGTCACTTTGGATAAAAGCGTCTGCCAAATGCATAAAATGCAGGCTAAATGTAAATAAATGAGTCTGAAGCTGATGTTGAGGCTCACCTGCTCCTGGAAGAGTCCTCTGAGGACACTCATACACAGATCCACCACCTGTGCGTCCTGGAGATCTCTGACCAGCGCAAGAGCTTCGCCTGTGATCACCGTCATGAGCACACACTGCTCGCCCTGCACACACACACACACGCACACACCTTGTTAGAACAGTAGCCTGTAACCCTGTTACTGTATTTATTAAGCTCCTTCAGTATTTCCTGATCAAGTGAAGTCAGCTTTATGTTTTTACGCTTGAGCGCAGGCGTGTGCTGCACATGATGGCTGATGATGATGAAAACGCCAGACTGTAAAAACTATAATTTGGCTAAACTATAAATATGACCATCATTATTTTCTGGTTAATCCCCTCATTTCACCAACCAGAAACAAGCATGATTGGCAGGCGTGTTCCTGTGTCGGGCCCTCCGGGCGCATGTCGTAGAACACACTCAGGGCCGGCGCTACACTGCGTGTAGGGCACCAAGTGCTTGGGGGGGCACCAAAAAATCTGGGTCGTGAAAAATCATCACAATAGGCTACTAGTATAAATAACAAATAAAATATGTCTAAAGCATGTTAATATACAAAAGCAATACAAAAGTAATATAGGCCTAGGCCAAATTAGTCGAGAAAAAGGTGAATCTCCTGTGCGGCCCTCTCTCCAGTCTCCCTCTGGTGCCCCCCTCCCCACCTCCCAGTGGTCTGTTCGATTATGCCTCAATGTCAAATTTGGCAGACACCGACCTCAGACATGGCCTCGAAAAGGCACCAAGAGTCGGGGGCGGAAAAAAGAAAAAAGAAGAGACAGCGGGATGATGCTCGCAGATAAGACAATGTTTTAAATAAAAATGTTAGTTTTGTAGCCCTTGCGTGTATGCATGTCCAGGGGCGTCGCTAGTAGTGCAAAAGATCCGGGGCTTTAGCCCTGCATGTTGAGTCTTTTATGTTAACTGGGGTCCGGGGGTTTCTCCCCCGGGAAATTTTGAAACTTGGGCAGTTAAAGATGCAGTTAGTTTGTTTGAGAAGGAAAGGAAGGCCAATCGTTGGGGTCCTCATCGTCATATTTGAATGACAAATAAAGCTAATTTTCCCCTAGGTAGGCTATTACGTTACAGATGTGTTCATAGGCTATTAGGGCTGCGGCTATCGATTCTTTTTGTAATCGATTAATCTAGCACTTAATCGATCGATTAATCGAGTAATCGGATAAAAAAAAATTGTGTGTTTTTAAACAATCAAAACAAATAATGCATAACGAAAATGATGTGGCTGAAAAACTCCAACATTTGGCTCCAAAACTAAGCCTATTTATTGTAATTTTTACCCATTTAGTGTTTATAAGTGCCAGTGCCAACAATTATATAACAATACAGTTAAGTCAACTTACTGTAAAACATGTATAACATGTAAAACTATGAATACAAACTTAAATAGTAAAGGCCATTTGGCCTTAGTTTTGTCTTCTTAATACAACATTACAAAAAAAGGATTGCACCTTCTGCAAATTTCCCACCGGAGAACAAAAATAAATGAAATGAATATAAAATATCAAGCCAAACAGGTACACAATGTATACAATTTATATAAAAAAATAAGTGTAGCTTTGAAAAGGGGAATGTTTTATTGCAAATATACATTTTGTTAAATAGAAAAAGAACAGCATTTTGTTTTTCACTTAGGCTAGTTGAAGTATATTAGCACGTTTTGTAGTATTGTATTTTTTTTTGTTAATTTAAAATGTTCTATGTTCAATTACTTTGGTAGCCGATTA